>NC_134533.1:21831888-22134745 GCF_050624435.1 Tenrec ecaudatus
TCCCGCAGGTGTCCCGCTTTACCAATGTTAAAATCTGGTCACCTTACGATGTCACTAAAAGACAGTCTTCAGCCAGGAAAAGAACTTGAATTTTGACAAACCTATTGAGTTCTTCTATCAGAAATATATCTCTCACTTTCATGTGCTGACATAGTTGTGATTTTTAACATCATCATCATTTTAAAACAATGCAAGTTCATTATGCATTCATTTATTAGAGTATTTGGAGCAGATTCAAATGAGATAACTACTCCTGTACAGGTTTTTTGGTGGTAATTTTTTTTCCCATTAGACAGTCCCTAGAGGAAAATAACATGATTCTTGCCAAGAAAATTTAGCAAACAACCAAGTAATTAAAAGTCTCAATGTGAAGGACAATGTAACGGAAAAATACTAAAGTAAAGGGAAGAACCATTTTATGAGTTTCATTTTAGGAAATCTTCAGAAAAAGGTGGATAATATTTATGGAAAATGAAGGGAGAACCAGGTCCAGATTCTCTTGCCTGCCCCTATTTCTAGCCAAGGAAGGCCTCACACTGACGGTTAGGGGGATGATATCCAGTACCTTTAAGGCTCAGAAGCTGAGGACTTTTGGCATAGCAAAGTCGCCAGGCTGCACTTCAACTGGAATACACTGTACCTCTCAAACCTTAAATACTTTCCTGAGTTTCCCTAACATGAAGAGTTATCTGTCCATGCAAGAGGATGTGTCTTAATCACTTCATACTCAGTTGTCTCAAACTCAACTTTTACATGCATGCATGGATCATTTATTTTTTAAAAAACATACATTTTGTCAACTGACTCTGAGGCTGGTCATAACATTGAAGTTTATATTTATGTTAGCCAATTAATAAATATTTTAGTTCAGAGAGTTTTTCATTGACCTTTCTGTAATTCTATCAGAAATATCTTGATCTTAAATCTAAATGTAATTAAGTAATGTATATGTGCATGTATGTCTATATATATAGTGTGTATATGTATATATACATACATATAAATAGAGGTATTTAGCCCATATCACATCATTTAATTTTTATATTATGGTGTAAATAAAAATTTAACTGAAATTTGAATATATTTTATTTCCATATGAATCTTCAGAATTTGAAGTATGGTAGGCATTATTTTTGTGGAGAGAAATGAAACATGTTCATTTATTCCCCATGGATTTATTTACCATAATATCACAATGTTGTGAGATGCAATTTCAACTTGATCCTACTAAAAGTAAGTTACTCTATTACCTTACTTAACAGTTCACAGTATGTTCCTAATGTTTGCGTCAGATAACCAGAGTCATAGTGTTCAAATAGCTTATAAAGCACCTATGTTAAGATGGTGAGGTTAGACAGAGGTCTAACACTGCCACCCAGTGATGAACACTAGAAGTTGGGATTAGAAAATACCTTAAAACTGTGGTGAGATGCAGACCGTGTAAAAAACAACTACTGTGAGGCTACTGAAATTTCATAGAAAAACAAGAAAAAGATACGTTTCCTTTATGTAATGGGTAAGCTTCTTAATAAAAATAAAATAGTAGATGCAGACATACAACATGGAACGCAGTTCAGACAAAGTGTATCTTACTCATAAGTGTAACGTTCAGAAGTAAACAAACCTGAAGGAGAATTCCCACTTCTCCTACTGGGTGTTATTAATACAAGTTTTATTTTCTGTTAAAGAAAATGAGATTATATTATTTCCAAAAATAAGTTCTCAAACAGGTTGTGATTCAACATGATAATCGGTTGAAACTCTCTATGGATGGTAAAATCTTAGTCAAATAAGGCAAAGTTAGTCTGTCCAATGGCCAGATATAGTTACAATTCTCTTAACGATATAGGGAGCACCTGGTCCTCACAGTCAGTGCACTGCCTCGTGATTGGCACATCCACAGGTGATGTTTAATATCCTCACACTTTGGTCAGAAAAGCAATACCTTGATGAATGGCTTATCAAAAATGCAGTGCTAGAGAATGCTGTCATGGAAAAAATCATGTATTATGAGGAAAGTTTAAATTTTGCAATATAGATGTCAATCAAAATTTCAATAATTGGCTCAAAAACATTAAAATAACTTTGGAATAAGTAATGAGACCAATCACTAAGATAGAGGTGATTAATGACATACCACTATGTATAGAACAAACAAACCAAGTCAGTAATGTGCGGAGAATCTATACCAAAGAGGAACAGCAGGGGACTCTTAAAATAACTTTGAGGAAAAAATACTCAGGGTCAATACATAGTTGTAGGGAAATTGTAAAGAACTAGTAGTTATACCCTCTGGTAATTAATGGGTTAATCCTGAAATAGAACTTTATTTTCAAAATTATATATATATATATATATATAAATTCCACTCTGGATTATACTTAGTCTATATCTAAAATGGTAATGAAAATGTTAGCAAGATTGTCAAATATTACTTTGTGTACCAATTGTTGTTGTTGGATCCCATTGAGTTCGTTCCACCTCACAGTGACCTATGCTGTTGTACATGAAGGAAATACTACCCACCTTGCCTCGCCCTCAGAATCATTATGTTTGATCCCGTGTTGTAGATACTGGGTCAATCCACCTCATTAAAGGTCTTCTCTTTCACTGATTGTCCTCATTTGCCAAGCATACTTTTCCAGGGACTGGTCCCTCCTGAAAATATGTCCCAAATGCCTGAGATACAGTCTTGCCATCTACGCTTCTAAGAAACAACGTGGCTGTACTTCTTTCAAGATGGATTTTTTTTTTCAGGCAGCCCTACATGTAATATTCTTCTCTAGCATCCTCTTTCAAAGGCACCAATTGGTCTTCTACCTCATTCATTGTCTGGTTTTTCCATGTGTGTGAGGTGACTGAATATACCATAACTTATGTCATGCACATCATAGTCCTCAAAGTGATATCTTTGCTTTTTAACAATTAAAAAGTTCCTGTGTGGCAGATTTGCCAAAAGTAATACATTGCTTTCATCTCTTGACTGCAGCTTCATTGGTCAATCATCACTGATTTAAGTAAAATCAAATCCCTGACAAAGTCAAGCTTTTCTCCACTTATCGTGATGTGGCGTATTGGTACAGTGCTGAGGAATTTTCTGTTTCTTGTTGAGGTGTAATCCAAAAGGAACACTATAGCTACTGATTATCTTCAGTGTCTGTGCATTTTCCCATTCTAAATGGTATCATATAATGTTTGTATGCTCTATCATGGACTTATTTCACCAAGAATATTTTGAAGTTCCAACTCTTCTACAAGGCTTAATTTCTCTATAAGCTATCTAAAAACAAAACAAAACAAAAACATCTCACTTCCATCAAGTCGATAGCAACTCAGAATGACTCTATTGAACAGAATACAACCTCCTTTAGGCATTTCTGAGATTGTAAATCTTTATGGGAGTAGAAAGCCTCATAATTCTCCCTCAGAACAGTGAGTGGCTTCTAACTGCTGACTTTCCAATAAGGTTCCAACTACACCACCAGAACTCCCTCCATACGGCATAGGAATATAGTTTAATATAGCCACCTTTACCCTATACCACCAGTCACTTCTGGGAGCCTGCATGTTGCTGTAGATGCTGGAAACTTTGCCACTATTACTTCAAATACCAGCAAAAATTAGTACCCATGGTGGCCAAGTTTAAGCAGACCTTCTAGGCTAAAAACAGACAAAGAAGAAGAAACAGGCAGTCCACTTATGTGGAATTGGACTCTGAAAAACCTTATGAACAGCAATATAGCATTTTCAAATGTCACTCCAGAAGATGAGTTCCCCAGGCTGGACCGAACTCAAATACAACAGGGGAAGAGCTCCCCTCCGTGCAGGGTCAGCCTTAATGACATGTAGTGCACAGCCTTCAAGACCTTTTCTGATGTGGCGTGACTCAAAAGAGAAGGGACAGTGACAAACATCTATGTTTCAATAGGCAGAACAGGGACCCACAAAATATGCATCTAGGAAAATGGGAAGAGTTGAGTTTTGTAGCTTGAATTTAATTCCATCTGATCCCCTTGGAATCCACCGTTTTGTTCAGACATTTTCTTAAAAGGCTGGCTAATGGGCTAAGAGAAATCCGTGTGCAGGCATATGTTTAAACAGATTTTATTTAGAATAAACTCATGGGTATGTATGAATGAAAAGTCTGGTAACAATAAGTTTTGACTCTCCTTCATATAGTATACTATTTTTTAATTCCAATTTAAATTATTTTTGTTGCTATTATACAAATACAGCCAAATTTTAGACATTGGCAAGGTATCCTGTGCACTTGTTTAATTCACTTTTGAGACATATTAATATTTTTGGGTGGCATAGTGGATATGCACTGAGCTACTTGAAGCCACAAGCCACTCCACAGGAGAGAGACCGGACTTCCACTCCCATAACAGTTACCATTTCAGAAACCCACGAGGCCAGTTCTGTTCTATTCAATGGGGTCACTGTGAGTTGGCATTGACTTGATGGCACTGAGATAATTGTACTTTTTGTAAATACATATTTTAACACCTTTCTTATTCTTTTCCAATTTACATGTCTTCTTTTTCTTTAAGGAACCATGGTTGGGTAGTGGGACAAATGTTGGGTTGCTAAGAGCAGAATCATAGATTTAAACCCGTCGATTGCTCCCCAGAAGAAATATAGGCTGTTTGTGCCTTAAAATGATTCATTATCTCAGAAACCCTAAGAGCATTTCTACTCTCTCCTATAGAGTTGTCATGAGTTAGAAGTTACTGACTAGGCTTAGGGCATTTTTGTTTGTTTGTTTGACTTATTGGAATGACTGGAACCTCTATCACAATGCTGAATAGAAATTATGTGGGCACACTCATTTTATTCCCTGTCTTAGAAGAAAAGAATTCACAATTTAAGAATGATGTTAGTTTCAAATAGGTGTGCTTTTTTTGGTTCAATAATCTCCTTTACTAAGTTTTTCCTTTTTGGGGGGTGGGACACAGGAGCCATGTCTGACTTCCCACAGCTATTCCAGGGAGAAGGAGCATCCCTCTCCACACCAGCTCAAGGCTGAGATCTGAGAGGCAGAAGCAACACTTGCCTCCACCACTCACCCTTCTTAACCAACCATACCTGTCACCAACCATCTCCCCACTGCACTCTGCTGGATGCGATAATCCACGACTACGGCCACTCACAACTCACACACAATACTCCCAATTGTGGAGTTCCTTAGGGAAGACACCACAAGCCAGGATCAGCAAGCGTTCTGAGGATGAAGTTCTTTGGTCCATAGCAGAGCCTCTTCTCAGCCATGCTCTCCCTTGGCTTCTCCGCAGCCGAAACAAGTCCCAGCAAATTCCCAAAAGGCATCACATTCTACAAGTCAAGCTCCTCTTGAAAACATTCTGTTTTACCCTTCCATAAGCCAGAAAGCCCCCTGCTCTGTCATGGTCTCAGAGCTAGGACCCTGTGCTTCTGCTGCGATGGCCACTGTCACACAGAGACCTCACAAATGTTCGGCTGGTGGCTCTGCTCTTCTGATGGTTGGGAGATCCTCTCTTTCTAAGCTTTTCCTTATCATAAATCTGGTTGCGTGCTATGAGAAATCATGCATTTACAGATATGATCATATCATATTGTCTTTATACTGTTAATTTTTGGCAGTTATGTTCATTCAAGTTAAATAAATCTTTTATTCCTGGTTTCAGTCTACAGGTCCCTGGTATATAATGATTAATTTTTATGATAATTTTATGGATTTTATTTAGCGCTATTTTATTAGACACTTTTGTTCTTATATAAAACACAATTTTTTTTCTTCTAATGTGATTTTTTATTAAGATAATACTGAGTTTGTGCAGTGATTTGCATAGTGGTTTCTGTTGTCTGGAAGAGTTTGATAGAATTTGAATTAGTTGATATTTAGCTATTTTAGAGTACTTACAAATAAAGCTATTTACAAATAAAACCATGGTTATGATGAGGCATTGATAGCACTGGGATGATAATCAATAATAGTTGCTAATCATTAATGAGCCTATATGCTCCTGTTGATATTTAGAGTGTTGGACATGCATTCGGCCACTTCTACTGGAGTTAGAGGTAACTTATGGCAATGGCTTTGGTTTGGGGTTAATGGGCATTAAGTGATAACTGGTTGCTATTTTGATTTTCACTTCCCCAATGACTAATGGTTGTTAATATATTTTCATGTTTCATGGCCATTTGGATATCTCCTATTGAGAAGTATCTATTCCTTTGGGGTTCTAGAATGGACTCCCTGGCACCTAATTCTTTACATCATAGTTATGTTTAAAATCTAATGCATGGATATGGGTCTGCCTATTGGAACCTAGGTGACACATTTGTTTGTTATTTGGCGACAACACTGTTCTAGATATGGGAACCATGGACCTGGTACTGATGTTGACATTGATTGCGCATAAGAATTTGAGGTAGACATTACATTTAATGGGGCTGTAGTTTGTAAGACTTTTTCACATTGGAATCCTGCCTTTATGGACGTGGGTACCAATCATTACAACTGGTCCATCAGCGATACAGCAAAGGACTACACATCTGGTACATAAGTTGAGATTTAGCAAATGGCTAGTGGTCTCTTTAAGCATCTTCCTATTTCAAGCATGGTCTTCCACTTGTTTCTCACTGGTAGTATTTCACTTAATTGGCCTACCTATCATCTTTATATATTTCTTGACTCCAAACTTTTGTCTATCCCCCATCCTTATTTTGTTAGAATACAACACACATGAACTTTACAAATGAATGCTTTATGGAGTATGATTAATAAATAGATCTTTCTGCTAAACAATGAAACATTATTTTATTTGTACCAGCATATAGAGTGCCTTATATGGGTGACATGAACATCATCAGCCTATGAAGGGTGACATGAGAAAATCTCATGGGGACAAGGACATTTGAAACATGGCCTAATCCTCAATGGTTACCACTCAGAGATGAAACTGTCCCCTGCCTTCCAGTCCCAGTGTAGTTAGATGGCTGAAAGTTGCTAGCAACAAATTACCATAACCTGTACTACATGAAAATTAGCATAGAATGTACCAAAAATTATTAGATTTCTAATTTTAGGTAATGACCTAATTATATCCAATGTTACCAACACAGTCAATAACTCAATAAATGATATTCGAACCGTCTATCATCATGGCTTGTGTTCTATTGTTCTTCTCCCTGGAGAGGGGTGTATGGTTGTGTGTCGATCATTGTGCTTGGTTCCCCCTTTCTCCCTTCTGCTCTCCTCCTCCCTTTATCCGCTGGTATCGCTATTCCCCTTCATGTTCCTGGATTCCGTGTGTCATGAGCTCCCCTCTCTTAGATATACCTAAGAGAAGCAGCACTGAGACCATCATAGTGGGGTTAAGGAAGCCTCAATGAATCAGAGGAATATTGTGTGTTTCATCAATGCTTTACTGCATGGCTTGTCTAGGTATGATAATACAATTTGGAACTTGGTCGGTGAAATCAGTCAAACTGGTTTGTGGCTCTTCAATATATCTGCTTTGATACCTTTCTTTCCCCCTCAATTCCTGACAGAAAAATGAGACACAAACTATACAGATAATTGGTCAGAATTAAGCATTTTTTCAATAGCTTTCCATTTTCTTTTTTTTTAATTCATAGGAGTGCTTTCATGGGATGCAGTTGTAGAAACGTTGCATTCAAAACAATATGACCAAATACTAACTCAAGATCAATTTAACAGCCAATCCCTGGTTTATTCCTCTATAGAAAAGACTTTGAAGTAATTAAATCAAAAGGTTTGAGAATTTGAATGAAAAATTTCATATCAACATCTGCTTTATTTTTTTAATCATTTCATTGGGGGTTCATATAACTCATCAAAATCCATACATGCATCAATTGTGTCAAGCACATTTGTACACTCATTGCCTTCATCATTCTCAAAACATTTGCTCTGCACATAAGCCCTGATTGGCATCAGCTCCTCAATTTTATCCCCTCCCTTCGCTCTTCCCCTCCCTCTTAAGCTCTTGATTATTTATAAATTATTATTTTGTCATATCTTACATGGCCAATGTCTCCCTTCACCCACTTTCCTGTTTTCCGTCCCTCAGGGAGAAGGCCATATGAAAAGTTTTGAATCAATATATGTGGATTATTATAGTACAACTAAGTCTAAATTTGATTTTTGAAGTTCAAGTGCATAAGGAATATTCTCCTTCTTGTACTTATATTTAGTTTGCTAAATGTAAAAGTAAAGAATTATAATGATATTTTAAAAACCAAAGTAATTTTTAAAATTTGTGCCATCAGTGTTTCTATCTGAGATTAATGAAAATACTGTTTTGACCTTTTCCTCAGGGAAACCAGTCTGAGGAGCTAGACATATTTATCTGCCAACTGAAATAGCTTTCCTGCTGCATAGTCTCATGATGGCGTCTTTCATCTGGGCATTTCTCAGGGTATAGATTAAAGGATTTAACATGGGAGTTATGATGGTGTAAAATACAGCCACTGCCTTGTCAATGGATAAAGTAGCTGCGGGTCTCATATACATAAATATGCAGGGCACAAAGAATAGGACAACCACTGTGACGTGCGAAGCACAAGTTGAGAGGGCTTTGCGCCTCCCCTCCAAGCTATGCATCCTTAAGGAATACAGGATCACTACATAGGAGACTAGCAAAAGGAGAAAGTTTAACAAGCAGATAAACCCACTGTTGGCAGCCACAAAGAGCCCTAGAGTGTGGGTATCCGTGCAGGCCAGATTGAGCAAAGGGTTCAGGTCACACACAAAGTGGTCGATGATGTTGGGACCACAGAAAGGTAATCGAAATATGAAAAGGATCTGTATAGTTGCATGAAGAAGACCTCCCACCCAGGAGACTCCCATTAAGAGGCCACACACTCTCCGGTTCATGATGGTTGTGTAGTGCAAGGGCTTGCAGATGGCCACATAGCGGTCATACGCCATCACAGTCAGAAGGATGACCTCTGCGCCGCCAAAGAAATGTTCTCCGAATATTTGTGTCATACATCCGTTGAATGTGCTGGTCTTCCTTTCACGGACTGAATCTACAATCAGTTTAGGGGTGGTGACAGAGGAATAGCAAGCATCAATAAAGGAGAGATAGGCCAGAAAAAAGTACATAGGGGATCCCAACAACGGACTCGCGGTGATGGTGACCACGATGAGCATGTTTCCTACCACAGTAATGGCGTAGATGACAAAAAACACAGTAAACACGATTTTCTGCATCTTTGGGTTTTCAGTGAGCCCCAATAAAAGAAACTCAGTCACATTGTTGCTACTCTCCATGTATTTCATATGACTGCTAGCATTACCTGGAAAAAAATTGCATTAATGTATACTAAATTTTATTAAGCTTTTTATTTATAATGATCATCACATGTTGTTCTATTCAATAGAATACTGATTCTAATGAGTTGTAAACTTGGTGGGTTTTTTGAAAGGTGAATAAAATAAGGTTCTAAGACATTTTATGTTTTATTCTAGTAAAGTCATACGTAAAAATATTTACTATTTCAACATAATTCACATGCAGAATTTGTTGATATTTGCTTATGTGCATTTTGATGTTCAACTATCTACATTACCTATTTTCAAATTCCACCACCTTTAAAAGAAACTCACTACACCCTGAGCATTGAGCCTTCCCATCCTCCTTCCTCAGTCCAACCCAGCTAATTACTAATAAACTTTTGTCTCTAGACATTCTGCTTTTTTAGATATTTCCTAAAGTGGGATTTGTTCTTTTATAACTTATTTCATTTTATCAGTGTAACCTTTTTCAAGGTTTATCCTTCCTATAGCAGGTAGCAGAACTTGAATTGTCCTTCAGGGCTGAGTAAAATGTCATTGTAAGATTATAACACATTTTATGTGTACATTCATCTGCTGATGGACAGTGAAGAAATTTCCTCCAAACTTTGCCCTTTGCCTAGAGCCATATTGACCTTGGTGTGTGAGGGTAAGCCAAAAGGTACTGCTACTAAACCATAGGAGCATCCCTTTCACAAAAATATCAAAATGTGAGGTTTTTCATCAACCTCTTATTCCATATAGGGTCATGTAGTTCAGAAGACTGAGTTTCTAATCATCTCTTCAACCCTTCCCTGAAGAATTCTGTTGTCTTTGAACTACATAACATCCAAATAGCGGTTTTTGGCATCCTTGAGGGAACCAAAGAATTTAAATGGTCTTTGACTTGAGGAATGGAAAGAAGTCTGAAGCGTCAAGATCTGGGGGGTGGAGTACATGGAACAATTCTTGCAGGAGAGGCCTGACTACCTCCAAAGAAGGGGTAGGTGCATTTTAGTAATGGGGGGGGATTCCTACCATTTTTTCACCTGGGTTTCCTGTGTTCTTAAATCTTCTTAATAAGCTCTCATGATCATCCTGTATTCAAGAAAAATCTATCAAGATTGCCCTTAGACAATCCCCACACAATGGTTACCATACCCTTCTGAGTTGACTTTCTACCTTACGGTCATCTTTAAGGTCCTCATGACTTTCCCTAAAGCATTATGTCCATCGGAAAAGTGTTGTTTTCTGTGGCACGGAATTCTTGTAAACTTGCTGCAGAGCTTCAACAATTTGGGAAGATGCACACTTGAGCTAAGGGCGTTTGTTAAAATATTGTTATAGTTCTTACCTCAACCCCCCACCTGTATGTTGTGTTTGTTTCTTGACACAAGGCACTTTATCTAGTTAGGGTAAGAAGATAAAGAAATCTGTGTCAGCATGACAAGTTGTCAGCAGGAAACCACTGATCACAGAGACACATTTTAACACGGTGGTTGTTTTTTTCTGTTTTTGAATTGGTTGCTGTTTATTTGCCATAATCTTGTCCATGTGTGAACTCAATCTATAGTACTAGTAATACTTATTTACTTACTCATGTGTTTTCAGTATTTCTAGCATCATCATCAGTCTCTGAGATTGTCTCCTGTACTAAAACCTGTATGGAATAATACCAGCCACATGTGTTCTTAAAAATGTTAAATGAAATCACATATTCAAAGTTCTCACTTCCATCAGATGCACATTGCAAGTAGTCAGTTGTTAAGATAGACACACACATTCACTGCCATAGAGTCCGTGCTGACTCATAGTGACCCTATAGGATTGTATAAACTACCCTTGTGAGTTTCCGAGATTATAACTTCTTACAAGAGTAGGAAAGCCTTGTCTTTCTCCCACAGAGCTGTTTTGGCATTGAACTCCTGACATTGTAGATTGCAACCCAATGCATACACACTATGCCCCCACAGTGTCAATAGATACACAAGGGTCCATCAAAATGTGTTTTATTTCCAGATCAGAACCTGGCACCTGTTCATCCTTTGAGGGTAGCAAATGATGTCCTATGAGAATTTTAATGGGAATTTTTGCTACAAGGAACCTCCTGCCCTGATATCGCCCCTTCCGACTTCTTGAAGTTTCCCAAGCTTAAAGGAAATTCTGAAGAAAGACACACCCATGAGGATGTCATGACTGCATTTTGACATGTTGTAAATCTGAGAGCACAGCGTTCTTTGTAGAAGGGCAGGGAGATCGAAAGGCCACCTGAGAAAGTATGTACACCTAAATGGAGGATTTTGAGAGAAACGACAGTTTTCACATTTTGATCATTTGGTTTATCAAAGGCTTCTATGATTTTGCAAAACTACCTTTTGACATACCCTCATAGTAACTGAGATTACTGGGTCCTTGGTGTATGCTAAGTGATTTGCAGACATGTGCTAATCATTTTTATGACATACCTATGAAATTGGTAGCATAACCATTTGCATACTTATTTTACACATTAGGAAATAGAAGATCAGAGAAGTTGAGACTCCTAGCACAAATAGTCTAATTAAAAAGTAGAGGCAATTTCATGCAAAAAAGTGTCATTGAAAAACAGTCTAGCGATAGATAGATAGATAGATAGATAGATAGATAGATAGATAAATAGATAGATAGATAGCATCCTGGAATCTCAAGTATTCAAAATAAATGTAATTTTTTTTAGGAAGCCCCTTGACCTTGACTTTTTTTTCTCAGCCTTGGCTGTTGTTGTAAACTTTCAAGTCAATTGTGACCTAAAGGTCACCTCTATGACAGGGCAGAAACACCCACTATGGTGTTTGCCAAGTCATTTCTCCCATAGAATATCTTGTGGCTTCAAACCACCAACCTTTAGGTTTGCAGCCAAACACTTAACCATTGCGCCCCCAAGGGCTCCTTCAACCCTTGGTATCCCTGCTCTAACTTCCCTGCAAATCATGGTCCCAAACTATTTTGAAAGATGCTGAAAATGATTGTTCAGTGGAGCGGTGTATTGACTCTAGAAGCAGAAAACTAGACCTAAGAGCTATCTTTTGCAACTCTTAATCTAGGATGCATTTCTTGGCACTTTACCTTCCAGTTCTCTTATTTACAAAAAGAATGAAAATGTCCAGCTTGATTAAGGGAGCGCTCATGAACACATCCAGCACAATGTCTGGTACAAAAAGCATTTATTTATCCCGTGCTCATAACCATGTGAGCGCTGAAGAAGTCAAACGCCAAATGTTTTCACACTTAAAGCAATAATACAAAGCAACACATAACCGGGCAGCAATCATCTCAAAATTACCTGTAAATGAGTCCGAGACAGTAATTTCACTCACAGAAATTTGACCTCAGAATTGGCTCTCCGGGTCTGTGCTTCTCTTCATATTTATTACTTTGTGCACAATGAGTATCTGAATCGTGTATTCATCCTCATGATTAGTATATTATTCAAGGAAGGGGTGTTCTGGCAGAAATCTTGAGACTGACATGAGAAAGGTAAGGTGAATTCTTAGAAATTGTTTTATCTCAATGAGCTTCAATTTTACCTGTCAAATGAAGTTAATAATAAGCACTCAAATGTTTTGAATATTTGGAATGGGGAGGACTCTATTACTGTAATTGGAAAATGATGGAAATAATAATTTAACTATATGAATAGTAATGGTCTTAAATAAGAGACAACACAATTGAAAAACTTACCTTAGAAGTGCTTAGAGATGACCTTAGTAATGTTTGTGGTGGTCAGTTAACAATTGCATCTTTATTTTGACATTTTCAGGACGCAAGTAACATTCTTTTTGAAAGATACAATACAGTTAAAAATAGAATACTGAGGAAATTAAGTGTTGAAAGCAAAAATTTATCAAGTGATGCTACAAGTCTAAATATTTCCTCTTAGTGTAGAAACTGGACTAAATGGAATCCACATGGAACACTCGAAAGAACTGATCATTTACACATGGAAATGTATTTCAATGAATCACCTCACCCATCGTAAACCTTGCTCTAGCTATATGAACAACAAAAACACATTTTCACCTTGTACTACATGGACATATAAAGATGTTTCTGTGGAGGTTCAGGGATTTTTGTCTTGCTCACCTGGGAATAAATTAACTCCTTACGTGACATGTTAGGTACTCCAGCTTAAGAAACTATCTTTGAACAGAGACTCCTATTTCCCTCATTTGGAACCTAACCATAGGAGAGTTCCTTTTCTCTGCCCAAACCTGGATTGTCAAGTAGACAGTGTCATGTCAATGGCAGGGTGACACGATTCCTGTGTGGAGACTAGGATGTAGTTTCTCTGTTGACTCGTACTACAGAAGGAACTTCTATTTTCTTATATGTTATTCAACTTTTCCTGAAAGACCATTATTGTATGCAAAGCATTAATGACTAATATTAATTAATTTATTTAATTACTTAAAACAATTTCCTTTGAATGGGGATTTTAGTTGAAAGTGTGGCTTTGAAAGTCGCTAGCTGGCTGTGAGAAGAAGCGAAACCGACCAGGGGTGGGCTCGGTGTGGACTTGACCTGAGGAGCTGTGCTGGTCTTCAAAAGTTGTTGTTCACATTTCAGAGAAGTTTTTGGATGTATCCAGAAGCTCCAGGATGTGCCAGATTGCTGTATCCTCTGGGGAGATAGACTCATAGAAATCTACTCACGCACCCATTGCCACTGACTGGACTCTGACCCTGTGACCCAGTAGAATAAAGTAGATCTGCTCGATGAGGCTTCCAAGGGTAAAAATCTTTATAAGGTGAATGCCACTTCTTTCTCCTGCTAAATGGCTGGTATGTTAGAACCAATGATCTTTGGTAACAGTTAAGCATTTTAACCACTGCACCAGGAGGGACTCTTGGTTAGAAAACTAGACAGCATTAAAAATGTTCAAAGAAATTGGAAATACAAGAAGACACATATTTGGAGCACATCTTTGTCACTTAGTATGATTACCTATTTTTCTTCTAGTTATTATATTTTAATCATTTTATTGGGGGATTTTGCGGCTGTTATCACATTCCATACATCATGATTGTGTCAAGAACATTTGTACATATGTTGCCATTACCATTTTCAAAATATTGTTTCTCCAATTGAGCCCTTATTATCAGTTCATTTTCCCACTTTCTCCACCATCCTTCCCTCATGAACCCTTGATAATTTCTAAGTCTTTTATTTTTAATTTTTTACAGTGACCGCCGTCTCCCTTCACCCACTTTTCTCTTGTCTGTCCCCCTAGGAGGGGGTTACATGTCAATCATGATGAGTTCTCCATTTCTCCCCCCACCTTCCCTTACCCTCCTGGTAAGGCTACTCTCGTTATTGGTCCCAAGGGATTTATCGGTCCTGGATTCCCAGTGTTGCAAGCTCTTTTCTGTAACCATGTTCATGGTCTGGTATAGCCGCTTTTGAAGGACAGAATGGATGTCATGATAGGGTGGGGGGGTGAAGGCATTAAAAGAATAGAAGACCATTGTGTGTTTCATCAGTACTATACTTCCACCTGACTGGCTCTTCTCGTCTAGGTGACCTTTACGTGAGGGGATTTCCCATCGTCTAAGATGGGCCTTGGGTCTCCAGTCTTCCCTCCCCTTCATTTTTTTGTTCTGGGTCTTTAATGTCTGATATTGATCCCATTGAAACCTCATGATCATAGAGGCTGGTGTGATTCTTCCATGCGGGATTTTTTGCCTCACTAGATAGCCTCTTTTATCTTCAAGCCTTTAATACCCCAGATGCTACATGCACCACATTTGCTATGCATCCATTTTGTCTTCAGAGGTTGTGTCAAAAAAAGTGAGCATCACAGAATGCTGGGTTATTAGAACAAAATGTTCTTGTGTTGAGTAAGTACTTGAGTAGAGGCCCAAATCCTGTTTGTTACCTTCATGCTTAACATATAAATATATGTACATAGATCTATTTCTCTATCATTTTATAAATATAAGTATAGTTACATATGTACATGCCTGTATTTAAACCTCTATAAATCTCCTTTGCCTCTTATTTCTTTCCTCTGTTTCCTTTTACTTTCCTCTTGTCCCACTGTCACATTTGACCTTCATTCGGGTTTCACCAATTCTTCTCAGGTATATTGCACTTGATCAAGCCCCACCAAGCATTCTACTCCCTCCTCCTCCTCATCGATTTTAGATCACTTGTTGTTCTCTTGTCCCTGCATTTGTTGACACCTCCTTTCCTTTCCCTCACCTCCCCCTCTCCTATGCACCCCCGGAACCATTGATCCAGTTGTTTTCTATTCGGATTGTTATGCCACCTATCTTACCTAGATAGACAAGCAAAAACATTACAAAGCAAAAAAAAAAATACTTACAAAACAATGCAAAACAACAGCAACAAAAAAGAAAAGCCTATAAATAGTTCCAGGTCTGTTTCTAGGCCTATATGAGTATTTGCCCGTCGAGTCAGGGACTTTACTGCTTTGCTCTGCTTGCAGCTCTGTTTTAGGCCCTCAGTTATTCAGCCCGTGTGGTGGGGTCAGATTGTGCACAATTCCTGCACTGTGTCTCCAGTGTTGTCTCCCGTAGCACTATGGGTCCTTTCTGCACATTGGCTGCTCCTAGCAGGATACCATCCTTGGGGCTTGGTGGGCCAGGCTGTCTTCCAAAATCTTTCCTTCCCTTTGTTTGCTCCTGTGTGCTTTCATAAGAAGGGTCCCTCTCCCAGAGCTTCAGCTTCAGTGCTGTCCTCCATAGTGAATTCTTTTGGTGTTAGCGTGGGTGCAGAGAGGGGGTTGTCATGTAGCTGGGATTGAAGCCGCCTATGCAGACCTCTCTATTGATTCACTGCATCATGCTAGTATCTTATATTCCTGTCATGGCTCACCAGTTGAAGACTGGTCCCTCTTTCCCTCTCCTGTGAAGATAGAAACAATACCCTCCACTTGAGTCGATTAGTGGCCTAATTCCCCCACTATCCATGTCTTTGTAATTTTTTTCCTTTCTTTTTATTCCCCTCCATTTTAGTCGGCTGCCATATGTATCTCTGGATTGGGTCTGGCCCCTGCCAGTATACCTGGAGCTCACCAGGAATGTTTGCATATGATAGCTTTTTCACCATGCCCCTTTTGTTTTTTTAAGCTTATCTCAGTGCACTCATGTTGCACTTGTCCTTTTGTGCTTGACTTACTTAGTTTAATTTCCTCCAATTGTTTCATGTAGCTATGTGCTTAACTCCATTTTAGGGTATATGGTACTCCATTGTATGTATGTTGTGTGGTTTTAATCTATTCGCCTGTTGATGGAAATTTGCATTGATTCCTTGCAATTGTGAAGTGTGCCGTGATAAACATTGGAGCACAGATATCTGGCCATGATTTGTTCCTTGCCTCTTCTGGGTATATGCCTGGTAGCGGGATTGCTGGGTCATGTGGTAGATCATTTACCATCTGTTTTAGACACCACCAAATCAATTGCCCTAATGGTTGTACATACAGGAAACTACAGGTCCACCAGCAATGAATGAGAGTTCCAATCTCACCACAGCCCCTCTAAAATTTGTTACCTTTGGTATTCGATTAGGCCTATCTTTAAGGGTATTAGGTAGTATCTCATATTTATAATTTGTATTTCTCTTATAGCTAAGGACCGGGAACATTTTCTCATATGTTTATTCGCCCTTCAGATTCCCTGCCCTTGTGAACAGTCTGTTCAGGTTCTTTGCCCACCTCCTCAGTGGGCAGTTAGGTTTATTGTTTGTTTTGTTTTTTTTCTTATTGTAAGCTAGCAGATATTGTAGATTTTAGAAATAAGGCCGTTGTCTAATGTGTCATTACTACAGATGCTTTCCCAGTCTATGGGCTCTCTTATTACTCTCTTGGCAAATTCTTTCGATGGACACAGGTGTTTTATTTTCAGTATATCCCACTTGTCAATTTGTGCCTCCTTTGTGTTTGTGTCCTTCCCTATTTCCAAAAAACCATCTATTCCCTGAGCAACTGTTCTCAGGTTTGTCCCAATTCCCTCATTGATGGCTCCCAGCTTGGGGTTCTACCTCAAGGTCTGTTATTCACCTTGAATTTATTATTGTGCATGGAGTGAGTTAAGGATCTTGCTTAATTTTTCCACAGGAAGATATGAATTTTTTTTCAGTACCATATGTTGAAGAGGGCATCCACTTCCTGGTTGAAATTTTTGGGCCCTTATCAAAAATCATTTTTCTGCTGATGATTTTATTTCTGGGTTTTCAGTTCTTTTTCATTGGTCTATGTATCTGTCATTATAGCAATACCATACTGCTTTGACAAATGTGCTTTATAATACGTGGTAAACTCAGGTAAAGCAAGCCCTCTCACTCTGTCCTTCTTCTTGAGGAGTTCTTTGCTAATTCTAGGCTTCTTCCTTCTCCATATGAAGTAGGTAATCAGTGTCTGCAATTCTTTGAAGAAAGAAGATGGCATCTGTATAGGGGTTGCATTAAACTTATATAGTGCCTTGGGAGGAACTGCCATGTTTACTATATTGTGTCTTCCCATCCACAAGCATGGAATATTCTTCCATTTGTTGAGGTCACTCTTGGTGTATTGTAATAATGTCCTATAAGTTTTCCTCATACAAACCGTTTTGTTATTTTAGTCAGGTAGATCCCTGACTAAATTGAAAAACAATTTCACTTTGTGTTTGGCTATTGTGAAGGGTATTACCTTTAATCCCCTCTTCTGTGGTCTTGTCCAATGTGCATAGCAGTGCAATAGACTTCTGTGTGTTGATTTTGCATCCTGCCCCTCTCCCATATTTTGGGATTTTCCATATATTAAATCATATAATCTGTGAATAACAATATCTTTACCCCTTCTTTCTCCAGATGAATACTTTGATGTCTTTTTTTTTTTTTTTTTGCCTTATGTTGTTGTTAGCTAGCACCTCCACTACAATGTTAAATAAGAGTTTGGAAAAGGGACATCCATGTCTGGTCTTTGCCAGTGAGATTGTGTTAGTCTTTTCTCCATTTGCTACCACTTTGTCTGTTGTTTTTCATATAAAGCTTGTATTGTATTGAGGAATTTCCCTCCATTCCTATCTTCTTGAGTATCTTAGTCAATAATTGATGTAGGATGTTGTCGAATGCATTGGGAAATAATACTAATGGTCTTTTCATATTTAACCACCCCTGCATCCCTGGTATGAAACCCACTTGGTCGTGGCGAATTATTTGTTTTATATACTTTTGTATTCTATTGACCAGTATTTTGTTAAGTATTTTTGCACTGATGTTCATTAGGGATATTAATCTGTAGTTCTTGATTTTTTTTGCGATTCTTACCTGCTTTAGATGTCAGAGTTACACTAGCTTCATAGAAAGACTTAGAAAGTATGCTGTTTTTCTATTCTCCCAAAGAATTTGTGAAGGACACTTGTCAGTTCTTCCATGAATGTTGGAGAGAATTATCCTGTGAAGACATCTAGCCTAGGGAAAATTTTTTTTTTTTTGCTAATCCTCGATAGCCTTGTCTATTTCTTCTATTGCTAAGTGTTTGTTGAGATTCTAGAATAGTCTAGGGAGAGATTGTTATATCAAGTATTTGTCCATGTCTTTCAAGTTGTTGAATTCATTGGCGTACAGACCTTCATAGTACTGTATAATAATTCTTTTAACTTCATTAAGATCCGTTGTAATATTCCCTTTTTCATTCCTTATCCTAGCTATTGAAATTTGTTTCTTCCTTTCTTTGGTGAGGTTTGCCAGCCGTGTGTTGACTCTGTTAATCCTTTCAAAGAGCCAACTTTAGCTGCATTATTTTTTTTCCTGTTCTTTTCTTGTTTCCTCTCTCATGTATCTCAGCCTTGGTTTTTATTATTTCTTTTCTTTAGTAATTAGTAGGATTGTCTTGTTGACTGCTCTAATTGCTATAAATTTCGTACCAGCATATCAATCATAAATATCTCGTCCTCTTGCATGTGCTCATGTATTACTGTCAAACTTCCTTTGATAACTGCCTTTGCTGTGTCCCGGAGGTTTGGGAATGTCACATTCTCATTCTCATTGGTTTGTGGAAACGTCCGAATTTCATCCTGATCTGGGTCAGTACCCACTCCTTTTGCAATAGAGAATTATTTATCCTCCAATTGTTTTCTCTTGTTTTCTTAATTGTCCTTTTGTTGTTTCCAGGCATATGGCATAGTGGTCAGAGAGGGAAATCTATATGATTTCTCTGTGCTTAAATTTAAACTGATTCAACTTGTGTCCCAGTATGTGACGCAAGAAAGTGAATATTTTTTCATTTGAGTGGAGAGGATCAAAATATCAGGTCAAGTTGTCTAATTGTAATGTTTGAATTTATAGCCTCCTTGTTAAGTTTCTTTCCCTGTTATCTATCTTTCTCAGAAAGCGGTGTATTGAGATCACCAACTATAATTGTTGAGCCTTTTGCTTTCTTTTTTCATCTTTGGGACACTTGATTAAAAATTTTTGTTAGTCTCTTATTGGGTGCATATATATTTATTATGTCCATTAATACTTGTTCTACTGTTCCCTTGAGCATTATATAGTGCCCCATTCTTATCTCTTGTTATGGCTTGTGCCTTGAGATCAATTTTGTCATAGATTAAGATTGCAAATCCTACTTTTTTAAAATTGTCTTTTACTTGGCATATTTTTCCACAGCCTCTTGAGATGTGTCTCCTATAGGCAGTAGAGGTCCCCTCATCTGAATGAAGCACCACAAAGATGGGTGGAACATCCCTCAGTCACTTATAAGGGCTTGTAGTGTAGGTGGGAATTCCACCAGCTGTTAAAAGGGAGGTGGGAGTCCTGCCAGTCACGTGGAGGGCTGTGAAAGGCTGGCAGGAGTTTCTCCAGCTGTTTGTGAGGTTGTGGAATGCAGCAGGATTTCCCCAGCCTCTTGGAGAGCCATGACTGTCTGACAGCAGTTCCCCCAACTGGTGGAGAGCGAGCAGAGTTGCCATAGGCAGAGTGGAGTGAGTTGGACGCCGACAGTGGCATCTGAAAGGACAGAGAGGGGAGAAAACTGTTGCAGGAAAGGGAGAAGGGAGAAAAAAAATAAAGAAATAGATGAGCCACAATCACCTGACTGTGGGGCTAGAGTGGTTCAAGTGCTGCCCAAAGGCAGTGGCACCTGTGCCTGTGTTGGAGTAAAGCCCTTGGGTCCACCAAAGTAGCCTGGAACCAACCATGACTCTGGTGGTGCTAAACCTATGTCCCAGCCAGCCTCCACGGTGGTAAGCCAAAAGCCCACAGCTCTTCAAAACCTAGTGTATCTCAGTCTACTTACCATATGATGCTCCTCCTGTGACCTATAAGAGTATAGTTTCCCTCTTGGTGGCTCTCCTACAGTGATTTCTGAAGAATTCTCTGGTGTGTGTTACTCAGTTTCTGGAACTACTCATTTACTTATTCTAAGGGGCAGTGGGTGTTATTGGATATGATAAAGTCAATTTGGAATATTAGGGACACTGGGAGGCAAAGCATAACTTCCCTATATAGAATATTTTTATAAGTCATAATCTTTATAAGAGGAAATATGGTGAACTCTTTGCTTAGCACTCTTCTACTAACCAAAAAGACAGTTATTTAAACTCTACATCTGTTCCACATTAAAGTGTCAAAAAGTGAGGATGTCACTTTGAGGACTAAGTTGTGCTTCACCCAAGCCCTGGCTTTCTCAATTGCTTCATATTCATGTGAAACTGGACATTGAATCAGGAAGAGGGAAGAATCGATACACTTATATTATGGTGCTGGCAATGACTATTGAAATTTGCAAAGGATTCCAAAAGTGAAAACAAAACACAGCAAAACCCCTATAAAAACATAGGACTACTAGAAGTCAGAATTTACTCAACCACATTGAATTTTCTCTAATCTGCACAAGATATCATAACCAGAATGTTTTCCCAAGGAATATTTGGTGAGGTTCAGACCACCAACATTTTGTTTAGCATCTGAGTAGATTACTGTAAGACTACAAGAGCTCTTTTTTGAGGGTGGGGGCGAATGGAAGTATGTCTAACTCATCTCACTGTCATCAATTCAATTCTGACTCATAGCGACCCTATATAAAAGGGTAGAATTTCCCCTATAAGTTTTTAGAGATGGTAACACTTGAAAGAAGTAAAAACTTCATCTTTTTTCCCAAGTATCTGACTAGTGATTTCAAACTCCTGACATGGGGATTATCAAACCAACCATAACCACTATGACACCAAGGTACCAATGGAAGTATGCAGTGATAAATTATTTTGGATTTAGTTTCCTTTTTCCTCATGACTAATGTTTTCAAGCATCTTTTCTTGTTTTTTTTGTACTTTAATATTATTTATTCTGGTTTCTGATCAACTGCCTTGCACATTTAAAAACAGGTTTCCAGGTTTTGGATTAATAAATATAAATATTTGATATATTATAAATTCATATTTTATATATACGCATATATCCTCTTTTCTGAAAGATTTTGGGTAGAGTTGGCATTTCTTTAATAACTTTGGAATTCACAAGTGATGACATTGGGTGTGGAGTTAAATTTTGCTACTGATTTTATCTACAAATATATATTCATCTAAAAGGGAGCATTTAGATTTTCTATATATCTCTTCATTCATATTTTGTAATAAAAATAATTGGTTAATGAAATGTCTTATTTACAAGGGGTACACACACACACACACATGAAAAACAGGAAGAAAAAATACTCTACTGGGCAAGGATTGAGCAACTCACTCTGAGTTAGTGCACATAGTGGCATCACCTGGGAAGGTTCTCTCTGGTCACAGTGAACTTTTTCATAAAAGCAGTTTCACTTGAACCTCATTTTTTGTGAGGGCCAATTTAAGGGAAGAGCATGTGGCTGTTAAATTTTGTTTCCTGCTTTTAAAAATGCTGCAGATAACTGTTATGGTGTTGAACACAGCTTACAAGGACAGTGCTATGGGAAAACTCAAGTGTATGAGTGGTTTTCTCATTTCAAAAAAAGGTTCTGGAAATCTGTTAACTTCCTAAATGGATGAAAAATCGGACATCTGTCAAGTTATCAAATGGATGAAAATGCCGATGCATGGTACATTTGGAGTTCATTCCACCAGATCAGACTGTTAATGAAGCTTTCTATTTAGAAATTCTCAAAAGATTGTGTTAACAGTGTACAACACAAAAGTCCTGACTTGTGGCAGACAGGGGACTGGTTTTGCCACCATGACAATGCACTTGCTCATGCAGCCATCTCAGTGTGCCAGCTTTTGGCAAAAAACACACAAACAAACAAAACCCAGCTTGCCTCTATTGCCCCATGCACCTTATTCACCTGACTTAGCTCCAGGGATTTCTTTTTGTTCCTGGGAATGAAGAGTGACTGACATGAAAGGACAGTGATTTGATGACATAGAAGAGGTGAAGAATAAAACAAGGGAGGTGCTGTTAGCCATCCAAACAGATAAGTTTGAAACATGTTTCCATGAATGGAATCACAGATTTCACAAATGCGTTAAGTGTAATGGAGAGTACGTTGAAGGGGATAAGGTTGTTTTGTAAAAATTTTAAACACATAGCTTTAAAAAAATCCTGTTTATTTTGGGTACTCCACTTATTACATAAATTTGATCATAAAATTTTGTTCATCTTATTAATATCTGGAAGATTTCTAATGATATATTTTTTCTCCACTTTACCCTGCCATTCTCTCATCCACTGAAGGGCTTATTGGTTTTGTTTTTATTGGATTTTCCACTGGTTTTTCACTAATATTTTTATTTTACCATTTTCCTGACTGCTATTTACTTTGTGCCTCATGTTCTCTGACTTTCCTACTTTCTTAGTCAAAATTATAGGTGTAGAATTGCTTTCATTGCTTTCTGTAGAAACTGTATTTAAAATGTCTGAGATTTCATATGCATTTAATCATATAGAAAGTTTTCCTCCTTTTATATTTTGGAAGAATTTGTGAATAACTCGTGTCAATTTGCCTTTGAAAACATAGTAGAAATCACTGATTATGTCTTCTGGACTAGACTTCTTTTTGGAAGTTTAACATTAATTTTTTTATTATTGATCAACATCTATACTTATTATTGTTCTATTTATATTTGCATTTATTTATGATTTTTTTGACAGCTTTAGCATTTATTTCATTAAGTAGTCTCATTACTGGCATAGAATTGTTCATTGTTAATATTTGTAGTTGTCTGTACATGAGCAAGTTTATGATCTCACCAAACCATTTAGAATTGATGAAAAATCGATGTCTTGTTGATACACATTGTGTGGACAGGATTATTCAGTGAACACAATGCTTGCAGTTCTTAAACTCTGTTATTATCCATCATTACCATTCTGAGAGGGAAATGTGAAAGTAGATAGAACACATTCCATCTGGTTGTTTGTGTTAAATGATGTCTGTCACGAATGTTGAAGAGCCCTCATAGTGCAAGGTCAGCCATTTGAAACCACCAGCTACTCCAGGGGAGAAAGATGAGGCTTTCTACTCCAGTAGAGTTACAGTCTCAGAAACCCACAGAGGCTGTTACACCCAGTCCTGTTGGGTTGATATGAGTTGGAATAGACTAGAGAGCAGTGAGTTTGAGATTTTTAGAATGAAAAATGTTTAAGGAAATATAAAAATGAAAACTGCTTGAAATATAAAAATGTTTAAGGAAATATAAAAATGAAAACTGCTGTCTGACTTGTGGGTGCAGACATCTTGGTTTTAAATTTCAATTCTAACACCTACCTGCATCTACCTTGCATAAATAACTTCAACTCACACTGCGTCTGCACCCTCATCTTTAAAATGAGTAATAGTAGTATCTGTTGCATAGGATACTGCACATAATACTTTTCATGTAGAACCTGATATAATATCCAATAGTTAATGATTATATTTATATATGATATCATGCCTACATATCTTACAAAACCAAGGAATATTTGTGGGGGGAAAGAAAATAGACTCCAGACTGATGATTACCCCATCCCTATAGAAGATTTTAGGGATGAGTTTAGGAGTCGCTGGGTGTAGAGAGGGAGACAGTGGAGCATATCTGTGTCTGTAGAGAATCTCACCTTCAGAGATCCTAGGAGCAGTTCTACTCTCCCCTTTGGGTCCCTGTGAGTCAGAATTGACTTCATGGCATTTAGGTTGGGTTTGAGTAGTGAAATGGTTAAGTGCTTGAGGACTATCTGAAAGGTTGATGGTTCACACCCACTCATAAACACCTCAAAGAGGGCTGGAGATCTGATTCTGAAGAGTCACAGCCTCGAACCCCCAATTAAGTAGGTCCACTCTGCACATATTGAGTGGCCACGATTTGAAGTCCACTTGAAGGCAACTGGCTCTTTCACCCCCTTTGGGTAGATGCTTTTCTCAAACTCATTGTCATCAAGTCAATGCCAACTCAGTCAGGGTTGAACTGCCTCAGTGAGTTTCTGAGACTATAACTCTTTATGGGAATAGAAAGCCCTGTCTTTCTTCCCAGAGAGAGCTGGTGGTTTCGAACTACTAACCATGAGGATCGTCACACAATGAGTAACCACAATGCCACCAGGGATCCCAGATAATATCTAGCCCTTGTCAAAAATGCCATTCACTGTGATTAGGGACAGCAGGAAGGAGAGTTAAGTTTTTGGTGGCCATTTGGCAAAGGCTTCAATAATTAATTACAGTTCCCTGGGGAACTAGCAGAGACATTATCCACTTTAATAAAATTGCATCTCACAGCGAGAAAACTAATGGAGCTGAGAAGGTAGAATTGTGAGGATTTCAGGACAGAAAGTCACAAGGACAGTTTCTTTTCTGGAGCCAACCTGAGGCCAGCCCCCGGGTTCTTGTAAAATGGTTAGCGGAAGATACTTCGGTTCCAAGGACCATCTGTGACTATGGTTGTTCTGGGAAAAGTTCAGAAAAATTAGTTTTAGGAAATACATCAACGAAAGGACCTTTAATCAACTACTGGTGTCTTCTTGGTAAAGAATGCTTTCTTTTTTTTTTAGATAAAAATAGCTCCGGTATTCTGAAAACTTTTATCAGATCAAATTCCATACAAAACGTCTCTAAGTCACATAGAAATGGTAATGGGGTAGAGCTGCTGAAACCTGCCTGCACCCTAAATTTAAAAAAAAATCCTTTAAACACCAAAGTTGTTTAAGGTTTTGGTATTCTGGCTGGGATAGCGCGTTGTATGCACAAACTCGGTCTGGTGACAAGTCCTAGGCACACAGGATGGAAAGAAAACGGATCTGTTGGAAAAACAGTTTTACAAGTATGCATTCTTTATTCACGTCTTACTTTTTCTTCCTAGAAGCACGTTCATTTACTCTTGACTGAGTATCCATGGTTTTAACTCTGATTATACACACTGTGGACAGGAGAAAAGCTCTGTAGAATCATTTTTAAGAACGATTGTGTCTACTAAGGACCAAGTCCATTGTCCATAACCCTCTGCAGGGTCATTTAGATGATCTCGTATAAAATCACCTCTTTCTCCTGACCTGTCTGTGTGTAAGTATAACCTATGACTAGTTAGTCATCAGTATTCTTCTTTGATGTGGAGCATAATCCCCACCAGTGAGTTTTTTTTCCCTTTTAAATTTCAAATCTGGCAAGTGTTTGGATTCTTACTACACATTACTTTAGATAAAATTAAGTCATTTTCAACAATTCTGCATTTGACTGTCTATCCCTTCTTTTTCCTCTTCGGAGGTTCCTCTATCCTTTTCCCAGTTTCCTCTCTTCTCCTTTTTCTCTCTTCTTCTTTTTTCCCTGTACCTTTTGTCTTCTCTTTCAATCCCCGTTCTTTCCCTCTCCTCTCTCTTTGTCTCTTCCGTCACCCGCTCTCCCCAGTCTCCCGCTATACAAATACATTTTAGTGCCTTCCATTAGAAACATCACAGAGCTAAAAATGAAGAGCTCATAAGACCAGTAAGGCACTCCATTTCACAACCCATTTATTTGTAGAATGAATGAAGGTTACGTTTTCCAGAAACTCGCCACATTCGATCATAAAAGTTAATTTTGGAAGGATTACAATACATTGTCTGTATTTGAGGACTTGGTTTTGGAAAATGAATGAAAAAAATGAACCATCAAAATACTACAAAAACAAGCTGCAAAATAAGACAATTATTAAAATATTATGTAAAGTATGATCTTAGCAGTCAATTGTGTGTATGTGTGTATTCTCTAAATGTGATGACCTTCCTTTCTGACATTTATCCTTATTTCCCTCATTCTCTTAACTTTCTCAGATAACTCTTCCAAATCAGTGCTTTTTGGAGATATTTGGAAACTTCTTAAATTTTATTTTGGTGCTAATTGCCTCAGAACCTCCAACAATAAAATAACAATAATTCTAATATGTTTGTCAATCTTATCCCTATAATCACCCAAAATATATATGTATGTGTAGGTATCTTTTTATAAGTAAGAAAAATTGAGCCACAAAATAAAATGATGTTATATAATACAAGTGAGACCAGAACTTCAAACTATGTATTTGGGTTTTGAACCCTTATTCCTTATTTGCTTAGCTAATTTTCAATTTCTCCTTTTTCCTTCCCATTTTCTTTCTCTTCTGTGATCTTCCTTGTCTCAGAAAATGCTTTGAATGCTTCCACTATAGGCAACATTGGTCATAGAAAATGAATAAAAGATATATATTTGTTTTAAGAGTTTACCAAACATCATCACCAAATAAATGTGTTCATGAAGAACAGTATGTCAATTCTTACCAATGTAATTTCTCTTCTAGTCAAATATAAGATAACATTAATTCAGATCAATTTTCATATGTCTTCTGGGATTTCTTTGGAAATGATTTTAGAGTCCAGATTTATTTATTTTTGCTATAAATCAACAGCTTCTCCTGTAGGAGACTACATTTCTTCTTTTTTTGCATGTGGAAAATATATAGTTAATCGACCATTTATCATTCAACAATCTTCACATGTACTTTGCAGTGACATTAATTATATTATTCAACGATTCATCATATGGTTCAGGCATCATCATTAACCATACACACTCATTTCCATCACCACCAACAGAAACTCAGTAACCCTATTTCTTCTGCATTTGTTTCCACCAGTCTACCACTCACTGTTGGCAATCACAAATAAACTTAGTTCTCAATAAACTTACTATTATTGGTATGTCATAAAAGTGAGATCATTAAATAGTTGTAATTTGGTGACTGACTTTTATCATTCAACATAATGTTTCTAAGCTTCATATATTACAGCATGTATCAGAACCTCATGATACAATTTGACAACTAAGATTTACCCTCATATCTGAGATCAGGAGACTGTAACATAACAGTACTTCGCACCTGGCGTAGTTAATAGGATCCCGGACAGACGAAGTTGAACAAAGAATGTCTCATGTACTACAGAGCTTGAAAGAATCTCTATATGAGTTTTCAGCTTCTTGTATGATTTAAATTAGTAGAACAATTCCAATAACTTTGAAGAAAATATGTGTACTGGATTGACAGAATAGACTCCGCCCGTTATCTTCTTACAGGTGCCATGTTCGCATATAAAAATAATTACATGGTACTTTTAATAGTATTCATCAGCACCATTATTCAAATGCATCATTTTTCTATCTAACTTATTCATTGTTCCCTTTGCACATGAATATATTTTTTGAAAATGCCATGGCTTTTGTCAGGGTAACCTTGGTCCTCTAGTGATATCTTTGGTCTTTAACATTATCTGTGAGGTGGTTTATCCAATGAAATATGTCATTTGATTTCTTTACTGTTGATTATTATGATTCCTAATTGAAGATGCAAATAAAATTAAATCCTTGACAACTTCCATCGTGTTTCCACTTATAATGGTGTTGTTTATTGGTTGAGTTGTGAGGGTTTTTGTCTTGTTTACATTGAATTGTAATCTACAATGATGTCTGTAGTCTCAGATATTTGTTAGTAAATGTTTCCAATGCTCTTTTTTCAGTAAGAAGCTTGTGTCATCTGTATATTTATTGTCAACAAATCCTTCTTCAATCCAATGCCAGGTTTTTCTTTATACAGTTTAGCTTCCTGGATTATTTTCTCAGCATACAGATTGAATTAGTATGATAAAAGGATACAACATTGACACACATGTGCTCTGATTTTAAATGATGAATTCCCCTTTTCTATTCATGCTACTGCCTCTTTGCCTGCATAATGTTTCCTCATGAGCACAATTGCACGTTCTGGGATTTCCATTCTTCTTAAAGTTATTCATGAACTGTTATGATCCGCATAGTCAAATGTTTTAGTCGAGTAAGCAAAACCCAAGCAAATAACTTTCAGGTATTCTGTTCGTCCATCCAAGATGCAGCTGATGTCAGCTTTATTTCTTGTCATTTTCTGATCGCAGCTTCCATTTCTGACAGTCTATATACTACTATAATGCTTTTTACATAGCCATCAGCAAAATTCTACTTGTGGGTAATATGAATTATACTGCTCAGCAAGTCTTGGGTCATGTTTATTTGAATGTGTACAAAAACAGACCTCTTCTAGTCTCTTGACTAGGTAGCTGTCTTCTAAAATTCATAACGTACATAGAAAGTACTTCTAAGATTGTATCAGTTTGCTTAAATATTTCAGTTTATATTCCATAAATTTCTGGAGTTTCATTTTTGCTAATACATTCGGTGTGGCTTATTTCTGATAATGTATACAGTGTGACTTTGATATCTTCCTTCAGGACCACCAGTTTTGATCATATGCTACCTATTGAAACAATTGAATGTTGACCAACTGGTCTTCCATGTTGGTGTAAAAATAATTTCTTTTTCTTTTAATTAAACATTTTATTAGGGATCTTACAGCTCTTATAACAATCCATAATTCAATTATATTAAGCACAGTTGTACGTATGTTGCTATCATCATTTCCAAAACATGTTCTTTCTACCTGAGCCCTTGATATCAGCTCCTTTCCCCTCCCTCTCCTACCCTCCCACCCTGTTGTATATATTACTATTGTTATTTCATATCTTACACTGTCTGTTGTCTCCCTTCACCCACATTGCTATTAATCATTCCCTGGGGTAGGGTGGTCATATCCAATCTTATAATAAGCTCCCCCTCCCTTCTCCTTCACACCCACCCCCACGCTCCCTCTACCCTCATGGTATTACTACTCTCATTATTGTTCCTGAGGGGTTTCTCTGCCCTGGATTCCATGTTTGAGAGCTATTATCTCTACTAATGTATGTACAGACCCCAGTCTCGCTGGATTTGTAAGTCAGGATAGTGGGGGAAAGGAAACATTCAGGATCCAGAGGAATGTGTTTTGTGAGTGCTATACGGCACCCTGGTTGAATCACCCCTTCCTTGTGACCCTTCTCTGAGGGTATGTCCAATTGTCTACAGATGGGCTTTGGGTCTCCACTCTGAAACCCAACCTCATTTGTCTCTATCTAACTGGTTTGTTGGTACTTGATACCTGATCCCGTCGACACCTCATGATCACACATGCTTGTGTGGCTTGTGCCATGTGGGCTTTGTTGCTTGTCTGCTAGATGGCCGTTTCTTTAACTTCAAGTCTGAAAGACCCAGATGCTATATCTTTTGATAACCATGCACCATGTACTTTCTTCACCACATTTGCTTAAGCAACCATTTTGCCTTCAGCAATCCTGTCGTGAAAGTGAGTATCAAAGAGCACCAGGTTATTAGAACAAAGTGTTCTTGGATGCAGAGGTCTTGAGTCGAGGTCCGAAGTCTTTCTGATATTTAAAACTTGACATGTAAATGTATGTACATGGACCTATATTCCTATCATTATATATTAATATATTTACATGCATACATGCCTATACCTATACATCTATAAATAGCTTTTGCCTCCTTGTTGTTTCATTTATTTCCTTTTACCTTCCTCCTGTCTCACTATCCTCCTTGCCCTCCATTTGGCTCTTAGTAATTCCTCTTGGATACCTTGCACTTGATCAACCGCCAATAGGCATTCTATGCTCTTCTTGCCATTAATTTTATATCTCTTGTTATTCCCTAGTCCCTAAGTTTGTTGATTTCCCCTCTCAGCCCCTAATCTCACCTGTCTCACCCTCTACTCCCACCCCTGGAACCTCCAGTCCTATTGTTTTCCCCTTGTAATTGTTTATCCTGCGCACCATATATATAGAGAGAGACATAGAGCGAAAGAAAGGAAAAAGGAAAAAAAGAAGCAAAACAAAACAAAACGGCTATAAATAGTTGCAGGTCTGTTTGCTGACCCGTATGAATGCTTTCCAATCCAGTGTGATGAGGTGCCAAGACCTGTCCCCCGAATCAGAAGTCTGTTCTCAGGATTCTTCAGGGACTTTGTTACAATTCTTCCCATGCTGCCTTGTGGCAGAATTCCCTTCGTGTTTCACCACACTGTGTAGGAGGCAGACCAGGCACACTTTCTGCAAAGTGTCTCCATTGCTGTCCCCAGGAATGGTGTAGGTCAGTGAGAGGGTGGCATGTCTCCTGATGGGGCCATCCCTATGTTCCTCTCTGTGCATTAGCTGCTCCAAGCAGGGATGTTGTCCTCGGGGCTGGTGGGCCATGATGATGCTCTCTCTCTCTCTCTCTCTCTCTCTCTCTCTCTCTCTGTCTTTCACTCCCCCCCCCCCACACACACACTTTTAAGTTGGCTACTATATGGTTCACAGGGTTGGCTCTGACCCCTGTCAAAGTGCCTGGACCTTGACTCAACATTTAAGCATGAAGTAGCTTATCCTCAATGCCCATTGTACTTTTTAAGCTTTCTGCAGTGGACTCATGTTGCACTTGTCGCTTTGTGCTTATCACACTTCCCTTTTCATAATATCCTCCAACTCTTCCCATGATACTATGTGCATCATGAATTCATTCTTGCTTTTAAGGGCTGCATAAAGTATCATTGTATGTGCGTACCAGAGTTTTTTTTAATCCATTCATCAGTTGATGGAAATTTAGATTGTTCCCATTTCTCCATGATTGTGAACTATGCCATGATGAACATGGGGGTGCAGATGTCTGGTTTGGGTCACTTTCTTAATTCTTCTGGTATATGCCCAGTAGGAGGATTACTAGATCACGTGGTAGCTCGATTTCCACTTGTTTTAGGTTTTTCCAGTTTAATTTCCATAGTGGATGCAGGTACCTACAGGTTCACCAGCAGTGGATGAGATATCTTATCTTACTACAAGCCCTCCAATACTTGTTGCTTTCTGATTTTTTGAATTGAGCTATCTTTGAGGGTGTTAGGTGGTATCTCATAGTTTTTTTATTTGCATTTCCTTTATGGGTATAGATTAGGAATATTTTCTCATTTTTTTTAGCCATTTGTATTTCCACCCTTGTGAAATTTCTGTTCAGCTCTTTTGCCCACCTCCTGAATGGAGTATTTGGTTTTTTCTTGTTGGAGGCCAACAGAGTATTGTAGAGTTTAGCAATAAGTCCTTTGTCTGATGTGTCATTGTTAAAGATGTGTTCCCAGTCTGTGAGCTCTCTTATTACTATTGTAATAAGTAATTTCAATGAGATTGCTGATAGAAATCTTTCTATGTACACAAATGTTTTATCTTCAGTATATCCCACTTGTCAGGTAGTGCTTCCTCTGCATTTGTTTCCTTCCCAATATCCGATAATCTATGTATTTTCTGCACCAAAGTTCTTAGGTTTGTGACGATTCCTTCATTGGTGGCCCAATTAGTTTGAGTTTCTCCTCAAGATCCGTGATCCACCATGACTTTATTCTGGTGCATGGAGTGAAGGGAGAATCTTGATTCATTTTTCCGTAGGTAGATATCCATTTTTCCCATGCCACATGTTAAAGAGAGTGTCCTCTTTCCATTTTTAATCCTTTATCAGTTTTATGTATATTGATGTTTTTATTTCTGGATTTTTTGTTCTCTGATCTGAGTATATGTTGTTAAACCAGTACCATGTTAAATCAGTACCAGTACATGTTAAACCAGACCACTGGGGCTGTATAATAGGTGTTAAAGTCAGGTAATACACGCCCTCCTGTTTTGTCCTTTTCTTCAGGAATTTTTTTTGCCAATTCTGGGCTTCTTCCCTACTCTTGAAGTTGGTAGTCAGTCTTTCAGTCAGTCAGAATTCCTTTTAAAAAGTTGTTGTTATTTGTATCAAATAGCTTTAAATTTATAGTGTGCCTTGGGTAGGATTAACATCTTTACCATCATGAGTCTTCTGATCCATAAACAAGAGATCTTCTTCCACTTGTAGAGGTAACATTTGCTTTCTTATAATAGTGTTCTCTAGTGTTCCTTGTACAAATCTTTTTTTTTGCTTTATTTTTGGTTAGGTATATTCCTAGATATTTCAGTTTGTTCTTGGCACATTTGAAGGGTACTACCTTTTTAAGCTCTTTTTGTGTGATTTCATCCCATGTATATAGCATTCCAATAGACTTCAGTGTGTTGATATTTTATCCTGCCACCATGCCATACTCCTCTATCACTTCCAGCACTCTTCTTATAGAGCTTTTTGGGTTTTCAATAAATGAAATCATATAATCTACAAGTAACCCCTTCTCTCCTATGATGCATTCCTTTAATGTCTTTACCTTGTTGTTAGTTAGTACTTCCAGTACAATACTGAGTAAAAGAGGGGACAAGGGGCATTCTTGTCTGGACCCATTTTCTATCAGAATGTTTTCATATTTTCTCTATTGACTACTTTGCTGACTGCTGGTTTTCATATATTGCTTGTATTTTTTTGAGGAATTTTCCTCCCATTCCTATCTTCCTGAGTGTCTTAAACAGGAATGGGTATTGGATGTTGTTGAATGTTTTTTTTTCTACAACTACCTATATTATCATGTGGTCCTTATCCTTTTCCTTGTCAAATGTGACAAATAATGTTGATGAACTTTTGGATGTTGAACCATACCTGAATCCCTGGAATGAATCCCAAGTGGTCTAGATGAAGTATTCATTTTATATTCTTTTGTATTCTATTAGACAATGTTTTGTTAATAATTTTTGCAGCAGTGTTCATTAGAGATATCAGTTTGTATTTCTCAATTCTTGTGAGACCCTTGCCCTCTTTAGCTATCAGTGTTCTACTAGCTTCATAGAAAAGGTTTGGGAGTTTGCCATTCTTTTCTATGCTCTGGAAGAGTTTGTATAGGATTGGTATTAGTTCTTCCCTGATTCCATGGTAGAATTCTCCTGTGAATCCATATGGCCCAGGGGATTTTTTTAGTTTGTAGCCCCTTGATAAACTTATCTACTTCTATTGTTATGGGTCTGTGGAGCTTCTTGACATCCATCTAGCATAATCTAGGGAGGGACTGTGTTTCCAAGTATTTGTCCATGTCTTCCAAGTTGTTGAATTCATTGGATTACAGGCCTTCGTAATACCATGTAAGTAACCCCCTAATTTCATTAGGGTCTGTAGTAATTTCCTGTTTTGTCCCTCACCCTGGCTATTGATGTTTGTTCATTCCTTTCTTAGGTTAAGTTTGCCAGTGGTCTATGAATTCTGTTAATCCGTTCAAAGAACTCGCTTTTTGCTGCATCGATTATTTTTGCATTGGTTTTTTGATTTCTGACTCATTTACCTCTGCATTGATTTTTATTATTGCTTTCCTTTAGCTATTAGTCAGGTTATTCTGTTGACTCTGCGCTAATTTCTGGAGGCTTTATGGCAGCGTAACAATCATAAGTCTCTCTTCCCTTTTCATTTGTACATTTATCGCTGTCAAACTTCCTATGATAACTGCTTTTGCTATGTCTCAAAGGTTTTGGTGTGTTGTATTATCTTTGTTGTTGCTTTCTAAAACCTTCATAATTCCATCTCTTATCTGGGTCAGTACCCACTAATTTTGCAGTAGGGAGTTATTCATCCTCCAATTATTTGCATTGGTTTCCTTAACTGTCTTTTTTGATTCTCAGCTTTCTTGTGTATTGGTCTGAGAGAGAAGTCTGTGTCATCACTATGTGCTTGAATTTAGTCAGGCTCAACTTGTGTCCCAGCATGTGGTCTATTTTTAAATAGGTGCCATGTGCACTTCATAAGAATTAGAATTTTTTCCATCTGCTTCAAGAGCTCAATTCATATAATTGTTTAGTTCTGTAGCTTCCTTGTTAAGCTTCTTTCCCCATGACCTATCTTTCTCGGAGAGAGGTGGGTTAAAGTCCCATACTATGATTGTTTAGACTGAGGTTTCTTTTGTTTCCATCTTTTTGGGGGTTTGATTGATCAATTTCATGGGTGCATATTATATTTATTATACTGACAGATTCATTGGGTGCATATATATTTATTATACTGACAGATTCTTGGTCTACTGATCCCTTGAACATTATATAATGCCCCTCCTTATATTGTTATGGTTTGTACCTTGAGATCAATTTTGTCAGAGATTACGATTGAAACCTGCTTTCTTTGAATTGCTGTTTGCTTGCTATATTTTTCACCAGCCTTTAATTCTAATCCTTATTTGTCTACAAGTTTGAGATGTGTCTCCTCTAGACAATAAGTCAAAAGGTTAAGTTTTCTAAGTGATTCTGCTGGTCTCTTTAATTTAATGGGTAAGTCCAGTTCATTGAAAAATCAGAGTTATTACATAGATCTGTGAACTCGGTGATGTCATCTCTTACTCTTTATATTGGGTATTTACCTACCTCCCTTCTTGTCAGTGTGTTGTGTGCATGTGTGTGTTGGGAGTTGGGATTCATTTTTGCCTTCTTTTCACCATTGGGCTAATGTTATCTTGGGGGCTGTTATCAATGTGTTGACTTCTGAGTGGAGTTGCTCTCTGCAGGGGTGTCCTATTTGTGCTCAGTGCATGTTGTTCTGACCATAGTGGGTTGGTAAGATTTTTTGGTAGATCTGTGTTTCTTTAATGCAGTTTTTTCCTTGTCCAGGAAGACTGTTCTCTGTCTATTTTGATAGATAGCTTGGCTGGATAGATAGTTTGGCATTGTTTTCCTTCAACTTGTTGAAGATGTTATCCTATTCTCTTTATTTGTTCATAGTGTCTGCCAATAAGTCTCAGCATATTCTTATATGAGTAACTTTTTATGTGACTTCCTAATTTTCCCCTAGCAACTCTTATGATTTTTCTCTTTTCCCCTCAAATTTTGATAGTTCAACTATTAAGTGTCTTGATGACTTCTTCCTGAGATTCAGTCTAACTTGTGTCCTCCCTGCTTCCTTAATGGTTGCCTGATTGTCATTCATTGTGGTGGGGAAGGTTTCTTCCAGGAATCACATCTCCATTTTTTGCAGTTGACATCTTGGTTGTTTCTTATACTGGTAATCCAATAATTTGAATGTTGTTTCTCTTCATAAACATTATACTTAGATTTTTCCAAATCCTCTGATTAACTTGTTTGATGGTCTTTCCCATTTGTTGAAATCTGCCTAGTTGTCCTCAAGTTCACTTTTATGGTTCTTCTCTATAGGCTGTTAGTGATGGTGTCCCTTAACTCTTGTATTTCCCTTTGGTGAGTGTCCTTTATCTTCTCTATCATTTCATCCTTTTTATGTATTGCTTCCCTCCTATCTTGTACAGCTCCAAACATCATCCTTAAGATATTTTCTGTAATAGATCAACACCTATTTTTACTGTAAATGTTGTTAGGTTCCAGATTTCCTCCAACTTTGCATTTCATTTCTCCTGCGTTTTCATTGAGTTTTTTGGGAGATGGTTGCTATCTTCGTGCAAATTTAGGAGAACTAGGTGCCATTTTCCAAAGAGTCAGAGAGCAATGGGCTCTCTCTTTGGCAGCCTTGTAGGAAGGCATCTGTGGACTGCCTGTAGCCAAGTGTGCTGCAGGGTTGGGCTACTACTTTGTCCTTCTGGCGTTTCACTCACTCTATAGCCAACTGGGATTCTGTTATTTGGAGAGCAATTTGGATGGCCTTCTCAGAGGATGCTGGTCAGATGGTGGCAGGCTGCAAGGGTGGCACTATTAGAGTCTATCAACAGGAGGTCATGGTGGCATGGCCCATGGTAGCGTGGAGTGCTTCAGGGGACATATGGGTGTGCCCACTCTGGCATGGAACACCACAGAGTGGGCATCATTGCCCAAGGTTGCAAGGAAAACCCCAGAAGGCTGGTGGGGCTTCCCACAGCAGTGTGGAGTCCTGCACAGGCAGGCAGATGTTCCTTCAGTAGGGTGGGACACCAAGAAGTGTGGGCTGAGATTCTACAAACCATGTAGAGAGTTGCAGATCACAGGTAGAATTTTGTCCAGGCACTTGGAGTGACTTGGGTGTTACCCAAGGTGGCAAGGAGCACCACGGCGGGTGAGTGGAAATTCCTCCAGGCTCCTGGAGCGCTGCATATGGTGGGCTGAGGTCCCCCAGCCATGTGGAGCACTGCAGAAAGCAGGTAGGTGGGCAGTGATGCCCTAGGCATGGGGAAGCTCCCCATTGGCTGGCGGGAGTGGGAGAAACACCAAACAAACCAAAAAAATGAGCCAGCCACAACTGTGGCAGGATAGAGAGAAGAGAAAAATAAATGAAATAAAAGAGCCGCTAGCCACCCAACTGTTGGGGTGGAGGGTTTTATACACAGCCCCACGGTGGTGGCAGCTGTGTCAATATTGAAGTAAAGCCCTTGGGTCAGTACCAGTTGTGACTGTGTCAAGGCTAAAGCTCAGCACCAGACAGCTGATGGTAAGCCACCGGCTCTTTAAAACCTAGTGGATCTGAGTCTACTTATCTTTATGATACTCCTCCTTGACCTGGTAGAGTGGAGTATCTCTCTCATTGGCTCTTCTACATTGATTTCTGTGGAGTCCCTCTGGTGTGTGTTACTTGGTCACCATCTTGACTCTCCTCCATAAAAATAATTTATAATTAAAGATAGCATTGTAATTTAAAATGGGCCTTGAAATATTCTTTTGTATGATGAATGTAATGCCATTCCCTTTGAATTTTCCATCTGTTCAGTATAGTTTAAATTTTTTTACAGTATGACTCATGGATATCTGCTTTTGCTATATTTATTTGATTTAGAGTGACCAAATATGACCAAACACTGTGAGACTCAAAACTGTAAAAACAGAAAGTAGCATGGAGATTGGATGAAGAACCATTATTAACCTGTGCTAAGAAATTACACAATCATCCTTGCTAAAAGTGAATGGACTTGAAGGACTTACTGATGACTGTCAGTTCATAGTATGGATTGTGGTGGCTAGCTGGAATGGACTTTCTTCAGATTCATAACACCCCTTGTACAGCAGAACAGAACAGAACACCGTGAGGTTGTGTGCCCTCCTCTTTATTTTATTATGTTTGAGTTTGGTTCTGTGGGTTTTCAAATAAAAATGTTTGACTCAGGGTTGTATCCTTTAACCATAATAATTCAATCTGCATGCTGAGCACACAGCACAAGAAGCTGGACTACTGTACAAAGAGAAACTCAGAATCAGGATTGGAAAAATGCTTATTAAAAAGCTGCAAATAGAGATGATACGGCATTGCTTACTGAAAATGAGGAGGATTTGAAGCACTTGTAAATGCAGATCAAGGGCTGCAGTCTTCAGTATGGATTGCAACTCAATGTAAAGAAAACAAAATCCACATATTGCCCCCAAGACAGAAGTGTGATGCACAGAGGAAATATTGAAGTAGTTAATGATTTCATCTTGCTTGGATTCAAAATAAGTGCTCATGGAAGCAGCAGTCAAGAATTCAAATGACACATTGAATCAGACAAATCACCCTCACAAGACCCATTCCAACGCTAAAGAGCTAGAATGCCACTCTGAGGAATAATGTGGCTGTGGCAGTTACATAATCTCTTGCCAACTTGAGCAAAGGGGTGGAGTCTAGCCTATCAATCAAGTCATAGTCAATGATGCCTCTGTGTGGACATGATCTTCTCATGAGGATTCCGGGAACTCCTTCTTCCTCCCTGGAGTTTGGACACACACTCTCTCTGCTACACATTTGGTTGACAAGCCACATGAAGTTATGCTGATGGCAGCCAGAGCCCTGGAGCTTGAGGAGCAATATAGATCACCTTGCCAGGGCTGAGATGGGTCCAGAGATTTCTCACCCACTGGTCTGTGATCTTCCTGATTTCAGCACCATTGTATGGGCTATGTGAGTCTGTAGGAGAGTATATGGACTGGTATCAGGAATATGGGCTAATATCAAACTTCTAGACTAGATCTGGACTGGGCCAGGATGTTTTTTTAATATTCAATTAATCTTCTATATAAAAATCTCTCTTACACACATATTAGTGTCTCTGGATTTGTTTCTCTAGTCAGCCCAGACTAACAGAATGGCCCTGACTCAAACATGACCTTTCCGTTCACCACATAGACAAGTCGAAGTTGGACATTGAATAAGAAAGTCCAAGAAAAGAATCAATCCATTAGAAATATGTGCTTACAAAGAATATTACAAGATCCAACTTTAATAGATATATCATCAATAGTAAAAATAAGGTCTTCTTCCACTAATTTATAGACTTCAGCCAGTTTCTTCTTTCTTCAGAGTTGACTGTTTGTCTTCTCTTGGCTCATCTTGTATGTCTTCCAGACCTTCCTTATTGTGCTTCATCAATCTAAAATCCATCCTTTTCTATGGGATAGCACGTCTGTAAAATTGTTGCAAAGCTATAATAGCTTGGAAGATGTCCACCTGGGTTTTGTTAAAAATGTGATATTCTCTCTCACCACAAAATCAACATGGCAGAAAAAATATACTTTTATTTTTAAGAAGCCCTAAGTAAGGAGCTCTGCTGGCATAGTAGGTTAGAGGACATGTTGGGCAGCTAACCTCACGGTCAGATGTCTGTAAGCCACTGGGGAAACATAAAGCTTTCTACCTCCATAAGGTTTGCCATTTTGGAAAAATGTAGGGACAGTTATACTTTGTCCGTTGTGGTCAGTTTGAGTCAGAATAAACCTGAGAGTAATGAGTTTGCTTTGCTTTGAGTTTAATGTAGGGATCCTGGTGGGCTAGTAGCTTACATGTTGGGCTGCAAACCACAAAGTCAGAAGTATTAATCCACCAGCTGCTTTTAAGGGAAAAGATGGGGCTTTCTGCTCCCATATATATTTACCACCTTAGAAGCCCTCAGTGGCGATTCTACTTTGTCCAGTAGGGTCAAAATAAGTAGAAATCAACTCAATGGTAGTGAATGAGATCAAGACAAGTGCACTATGGAGAAAATTTGTCTGCATCATCTGCTTATTGCAAAGCCATGTTTAAATATGATTTGTTTGGGGGAAAATGTATGTCTGAACTGTAAGCTTAGTAGAATTATTTTTTACTTGCCCTTATACAATACATACTTTACTAGTGTAAACAGCCTATTCTCCCATATCCTTTGCCACCCCATAAAAACAGGCTCATAGAGGAAACAGAAATCGTGAATGTATTTGAATGTATATGTTTCCTGAAGTATTAGAGGAAAGTAATATTTATTTTAAGCCTAATTGAAATAGAAATGTTCAGCATAATTTAAGAATGAGAATTTGTTAAATATAACAATATATTCTAATTCCTTCATTATCTAAAACACTGTATTCCCAGAGGAAGAGATTGGATATTGGAAACAGAATAACATATCAGCATCATTATTGACAATGAAACCATGCAATATAATGCAGTGTCCAGTTCAGCCCTGTATAATTGAATTCATTAGTTATTATATATTCCCAATTTTAATTATGAGAAGCAAGAACTGGGTCCCATTAGAAAGCTATGAGACATATTTTAGAAAGAAAAAGATGGCTATATTTAAAACTAACAAAGATATTAACAGATATTTTAACCTATTAATTGAACCTGAGTCTTTATGAAAATATAATTCCCTCCAAAGCTGCTCTGTCTAAACAGATCACATTTCCCAACTGGGAAAGTGGATAAGATTTACTTACTTTTCTCCCTATCACCTTAATCATTTAGATTCTTTTTCTATATTTACCTTTTTTATTATTAATATATAAGTTTTCCAAGGTGCTGCATGTTTAATCACTCATCTACATATGCAAAGTTTGGGTGTTCAAGTAAACTAAGAAATAGAAGGAGTCCTGTATATATCTTTCTGAAAAATAACCTTCATTAATATCCAAAGGAAAAAAATTCTGCTATGCTCTACAAGGAGTCACAGAAACTTGAACTTGATCCAACCGCAACTGGATGATTGCTATGACAATTCTGAGGCCTGCTTCTTCCCCAGCAAGATAAGAAAACTACTGTCCTCACGAATATTATACCTTACTGATACAAAACTCATACAATTGGAATATTCACATGGACTGTCCTTATGTGGGGATCAATGAATCATCTCCTATTCTATTGCAATACAATTTATAATGAGAGGGATTAATTCTGAAAAAAGCATTAACTTTATTTAGGACAGAGACATGACAAAATGTTCCGTCAGCTAACATAAATTACTGGTATTAACTGTAGCATAACTCACCACATAAAATATAAATCTTTAGTTTCAAAAGAATAATTTTATACTAGAAAAAATAAACATATTTTATGCCATAGAGTGAACATCTAGAAACTGCATTTTTAATAAAATATACCAATACAAGGATGTACAAAATTTTTCTCATTTACAGATTATTTAATGCTGTGAAAATTATATTACAATTAATTGATTATATGGGGCTTTTTGGAAGGAGTACATCTTCACTGTAAGTAGGAGTGCAATTGTTTCTCAACTTATTTGCACTTTGTGATCCAGAGCTTCTTCATTGCACTTTTCATCTCTGCATTTCTCAGAGTATAAATTAAAGGGTTCAACAAAGGGGTGATAACAGTGCAAAATACAGTCAAAGATTTATCCATGGGCAAGGAGGAAGGAATTCTCACATACATGCCAATACAAGGGACAAAGAAGAGGACCACCACAGTGATGTGGGAGCCACAGGTGGACAGGGCTTTGCGCCTCCCCTCCTGACCAAGGCTCGTTAGGGAGTTCAGAAGGACTCCATATGAAATGAATAATAGCAAAAAGATGACCACACATATCGCCCCATCATTGGCAACCACCGTGAGACCTATGACATAGGTGTCAGTGCAGGCAAGTTTTAACAAGGGGTACATGTCACAGAGGATGTGGTCTATGACATTGGGGCCACAGAAGGGAAGGTTGTAAACAAAGAGAAGCTGAACTACAGCATGCATAAAACCTCCAACCCAGGCCAACAGCAGTAGCAGAATACACACCCGTTGACTCATTGTGGTCATATAATGCAGGGGCTTGCAAATAGCCACGTAGCTGTCATAGGCCATGACCACCAGAAGTGAAATCTCAGCACCACCAAAGAAGTGTCCTATAAAAAGCTGAATCATACAACCTTTAAAAGAAATGGTTTTCTTCTTATGGAGTAAGTTTATAATCATATTTGGGGTAACTGCAGTGGAATAAACAGCATCTATAAATGATAAGTAACCAAGAAAGAAGTACATCGGGGCATTCAAGGTTGCACTGACCACCACAGTCACAACAATGAGGAGGTTGCCCATCATTGTGACAATGTACATGAGCAAGAACACAACAAATAATATTTTCTGAACTTGAAGGCTCTGGGTGAGCCCCAAGAGGATGAACTCAGTCACATTGTTCCTTGGTTCCATATGCTCTTCTGTGTCCTTAGGTCTGACTTCAGGACTTATAAACCTGTAAGTATAATGATTACTGGTAACGATTAACAATCTTAAGATTATTTATTTATTCATTCAATGAATGACAACTTTGATTTACTATTTTCCAACACTATCCAAAGTTATAAGCATGCAAGTCTGATTAAAGATTGCCCCTAACCTCAGTGAATGTATGCACTAATGGGGAAACAAATTAGAAACATACATGAGGAAAAGACAGATTATTAAATACATGGGCCTGGTATGCTAACCTTTTATCTGAAAGTAAATAATATTGAACATATAATTAATATTATAAATGCAATTAAATTAGAAATAAAAATGTAATGTTGAAATAAAGTAAGATTTACCTCATATTTACTTTCAGTTAGTAAAAGAAATGATTTTGGACATTGTAGAAATGGAAGAATTTTCTTAAGTAACAACTGAAGTAAAAACTAGACATATCTTACAATTGAAAAAATTTTAAGGATTGTTAAAGGTACAATAAACACAGTCAAAGAAATAATAATAAGTTTGGAAAATCATTTACATTTTAGAAGATAAACATAAGGTTACAATATAAAACTGATGAAGAGTTCTATCTAGCTAGGCAGCAAAAAAACAACTAACAGGGACATGAGCAAAGGATATAAATGAAAGTTACAGAAAAAGTATGTCTAGGACAGTGGTTCTCAACCTTCCTAATGCCGTGACCCTTTCATACAGTTCCTCAAGTTGTGGTGACCTCCCAACCATAAAATTATTTTTGTTGCTACTTCATCACTGTAGTTTTGCTACTGTTATGAATCAGGTGACACCTGTGAAAGGATCCTTCGACCCCCAAAAGGGTCATGATCCACAGATTGAAAGCCACTGGGGTAAGGGGTCATCAAATATATCAGAGAAGGCTGAAACTCTCCTGTACATAGCAAAATGCAAAATAAAATAACAAATTTCACTTTATTCCTATTCGCCGGCCAAAAAAAAGGGTTTAAAGTGTTAATGATAAGTGACAAAGACATAGTCCTATCAATGACTGTGTGATTTATAAAGCTTTAAATAACAAAATAAAAGAAGAAAAATTTAAAGTAGATTCCATCATAAGAGAAAGGGTTGTATGTATTATAAAACATGCAAACAAAAAACTATTGAGAATGAATCAGACCTATACTTCTGTTTCAGAGATCTCAACAAGATATTATTTCACCAAGATACTATTAAACAAGTGAAACTATGATTATAAATATTTGCATATGCTTATATGAGCATGGAAGAATATGGAATGATATTTTTGATTTTGTTACAAACAATTTATATCTCTGCTTCTGTTATACATAAAATGATAAAAATTATGTGAAGGGAGGTTTCAATGAAAAGAAAACAAAACTACATATCTACAAATATATATATATATATAATTAATATTCACCAGTCCTGCAATGTCTTTAGCATTTTCAGTAATAACATGCAGATACTAAGTTTCTATTGATGTTGATTTCCATATCTACCTTCCTAATTCTACCTGACCTCATAACGTTGCATGAATTATCCTGGGTTCTAACTATGGCTAAGCACTCTGCATGTGCACTAGATCCTATTCTCCCTATTACACTCAAAACATTGCTCATGGAATAATTTCTTCCATTTCCAACATCACCAATTTTCCTCTGTTTTGCATTGCTCTGTCCACACATGTATACACTATAAAAGGTCAATTGCTTAAATAATCTAATCACCAACTTCACATCTATTTTAAGCAAACAACTCCATCCTACATACAAACTTCTTCACAATAAACAGTTACAATCCTGTTCTTATACTGCCTATTATTCCTATGGACTGAAATAACAGCTTGCTTATTTAAATAACATCTCCTTATATTCTTGAAAGACAACTAATCAAGGTTTATGCAGGCTAACGCAATTCTAATAATCAAAAAAGATTAGCAAACAAAACTTAGAGGACACTACAATTGATGTAAGATTGGTATTCACAAATACCTGGCCACTAAAATACCCACATTTAATATTGAAATATTATAAGTTACACTTGAACTCATTTCTAAGAACACTAATCTTAGAGAAAGGAGACATATTCTGGATTTTTATAGCATGGACAAATCCAAAATTATATTACAAAATATAGTCAATTCTCATACATTTTACTGGTCACAAAGTATTTCTAATATGCATGATGATCATAATCACTTAGAAGAATATTAAAATTTTGACTTTCCCAATCACATTGCCCATGTACTTTAGCAATGTACAAAACCAGTGAAGACTCTTATATATAAAAATACTTCCAGAGTTACCTGCATCAACAAACAGTCCTATTACCCAACTTCTCCATTGAGGTAGCTTTTCTCTGGTCTTAAAAGGTAACAGCTTCCGGCAGTGAAGCCATCTCTGCTGACACAGAGAGTAAACTAGTAGCTGCATCATCACCACGTGAAGAAACAATTCCATGTGCTTCACCAGGGCTGTTCCATCTTGATTACTGAGGGAGTAAAAGAAGGTGCTTTATAAAACACTGGACTTTTCAAGAAGAATACAAAAACTGTCATGCAAAAAAACAAAGTCTGAATCTTGGTTTTAAACCATGAATCTTGGTCCTGAAAATAAGTTTTAAATAAATAGGATGTGGTTTTAAAGGAGAGTTTATTTTGTGAAGCAAAAAAATTGTGAATTGCTAAGATGGATATTTTATAGCTTGTCATTTAGAAGTGAAGTAGGGAACTAGCGTTTACAGCATTCAGCTTCTGAATGCTTTATACTGGCCTAACTTCATACAGCATAGTTGAAGTTTGGTTTGCCCGAAGGATGCATAATAATTTCATGTTCATATGTAGTTATCCTTTGAGTCTATCATTTCAATTCCTGAAATAGCTAATCATCTAAATACTCCTATTAACAAGCACTATCCACAGTAAGGGCCACATTCTGTGGACACTTATTTACATTTGACTGCAATACATATAGTTGAGTCATTCAATTCCTGCAACTCCAAGGGTGATTCTACCATAATTGAACTCTTTGGGACATTAATCATAATTCTGAGAGGAGCTTCCACATCTCCAGAGATGCCACAAGGATAGTGCCCACATCGAGAAGGACTTAGAGACCTGGGAACTCGGGGGAGAAAAATCACCAAAGGACAGCCTGAGGTCAAATCACCCACAGGGAAGAACAGTGGTCAGAACTGGAGTTTGTGAATATCCTCTTGCTTAATTACGACCTTCAAGCAAAACCATTTGGTAAGTTTCAGTCTGACTTTGTAGATGTCATTCAGAAAATGAAAGAAAATAAAGATTTCAGAACAAGTCGTTGGAAATTATATTCAAAAGCACATATGCAGGGTAGTTCCCTATAAAGAAAAGTTAATGTCCTAACTCTTCTACCTGTGGAAGTGACTCTGTTTAAATAGAATGTGTGAAAATATTCTTAGTTTACCTAACATGAGGCCATCCACCAATTGGGTGGCCACCAGCCAGTTAGGTGGCCACCACTGCTGTGCTGGCCAATGAAGAGAAAAGATGCACAGAAACAGAGAGGTAAAGAATGCCACTCGAGGTTGGAGTTGCCACCCAGGAATTCTTGGAGCCATTAGAAGCGAAGAGAGAGGCAAAGAACAGATTCTCCCTCTCTGCTTCAGAAGAAGCAAGACAGCCACCACCCTGATGCTGGACTTAGTCTCCAGAACTGTGAGAAAATAACCATCAGTTGTCTAAGACACCAATCTGTCGTACAGTGATACCTTGGTGGTCGAATAAGTCCAAGCTGGAACTGCTTGTAAAGTTTGGAAAAAATCTGCTTGGTGTTCATAACTTCGCTTGATAGTCCAACAGAAAATTCAACTTGAAAAAAATCCCCTATGGGCTGAGACTGAGAAACATGTGGCATCTCGCCACAGACACAAAAGGATGCCACTTCAGTGTCAGCACTGCTCTCTCTCAGAAAACACATGGTGCTTGTATTATTAGGGCATTAACATGTTTGTGCTTCTCTCCTTTTTTGCGCTTTATTTGCATAAAATATTGTAACCATGGCTCAAAGAAAGGTAGTGGAACCAACAATAAAGCTAAGAGGAAAGCAGGGAGAACCACGATAGAGTTAAAGAAAGAAATCCTTGTCTGATTTGGAAGCAGAATACGTGGCTAAGTCGACATGATCAAATTTGGGTGGGGAGCAAGGGGGTGGGGGTAATGATTAAAGTGATTAATGTATTGAAAGGTGTGAAATCATTAACTACAGGAAAGAAAAAAAAGAAAGAACCCAGACCATCCAAGAGGTTGAAAAGTTCCTGTATTTGGATAAATCAGAGACAACTCGATGGTGATAGAGTGTCAGAGAAAATGATATGCAGGAAGGCTAAAAGCCTCCCTAATGATTTAATGAAAATGTTGAGTTGTCCCAAGTTTTCACAGCCAGCCACGAGTGGCTGGAAAAATTCAAAACGAGAACAGGCAAGTACAGTGTAGTGAGGCACTGGGAAAGTGTGAGCACAATAAAAAACACTGAGAAACTCATGGCTGAATTTAGTAGATACCTGGGGGCGGAGGGTTTCATTCCTGGGCAACTATTTAGCTATGATGACACTGGACTCTTTTGGGAGGGGGGAGAAGGGTGGGGAATGTCTAATAAGACTTTCATTACTGAAGAGGAAAAGGCATTTCCAAGCCACAAGCCTATGCAAGATAGACTCGCTCTACGTTTCTTGTATGGGAGTGCTGGTGGGGGCGTTAAAGTGAAGTACATGTTAGCGTACCATTCTGAAAATCCACAGGTTTTCAAACAACAAAACAAAATGGAAACTAAGTTAATTTTATTTACCATGCTGTGTATTGATATATAATGTACTATATTTATTGTATTTAGATGTTTTTGGGAATATTTCCACAACCTGGAAGTGTTAACTTTGTGCCAAAGCCTGGAAAACATAAAGTTATAACTGTACTTTTTTGGGTCTCAGAACCAATTATTTAGTTTTCCATTATTTCTTATGGAAAAAATTACATTCCATTATCAAACATTTTGGTGTCTGGATGTGTATTTGGAATGAACTGAGTTCACCAACCAAGGACTCACTGTATTCTGTTACAGCGTTATCCAAGTAGCAAAGAGCTTCACTGACTTAGAAAGAGTTTCAGGCAGGGAGGTAGCTAGAAACTGTATAGAACCAAGACAAAAACAAATTGATAACTTGGGAATATTTAAGTCCTTAACAAACAGTTCTTTATAGAGAACTTGCCACCAGCTATTCTTTCCATACCAAGTGACAATGAGCTGTGTTGGTGTAAGAGGAGGAAATGCCATTGGGAAATGTGAATAAAGAGAAAGGAGACTAGTAGAAATTATGACTCTGATTATCTTTTATATATCTCCTCTCTTTTTACTGCACTCCAAACCAAATTCATTGCCTGAGAATAAATTCTGATTCATAGCAGCTTTATAGAACAGAGAAAAACTGTCTCACAGAATTTCTAAGGCTATCAGTCTTTATAGAAGTACACGACTATGTCTTTCTCTTCAGAATGGTTGGTGGGCTATCAAAAGAGCTTTCAGTCAGCAAAAAGGAGGTTGAACACTGCACCACCGGGCACCATTCGACCTTCTTATTAGACTCAACATTTCCAGAGAAAGCTCAGGTTAAGTGAGCCATTCCAATGACTCCCTTCCCGTCCCTGACTTTGGAAGCAACACAAGATGCACTTGGGTGTGCGTCTTCATTTATTAGATTATCTAATAAAAATATAATAAAAAGTTTTCATTTTTGAGTGAGTTCAGAACAAGGGACAACTTTAAAGAAGATCCTGGCTATACCTCAAGCTGCCCTAAGAAATTAGCATTGTGAGCAGGCAATTTTTTTAGGATCTTTTTTCCTAAGACAAAATGAGAAATCATAAATCTCTGGCAAGAACCAGTTCAAAAATCATAATATTGATCTATAGATTAATCAATGACTCCATACACGCTTCTGAAAAATAAGAGTGTATTTGTTCTTATTTTGTGGAACTATCAAGTCTATTATAACCTAATAACAACCTTATAAGCAACAGAAGGAAATCCCATCCCATCCTATGATATCCTCACAATCATTGCAATACTTGAGCCTATTGTTGCAGTCATTGGGTCAATCCATATCTTGGAGTCTTCCTCTTATTACATTTACCTTCTAGTGACTAAATTTGGCATCATTTTCAAGTGACTGGTCCCTCCTGAGATTATGTCCAAATTACACAACAGTTTTGGCATCCTCACTTATAAGCAGAATTCTAACTATGATCCACACAATGAAGCACTCTTGCACACCCAATAAAACACAATTCAAAATCCTTCTTATATGGTCTTCATTGAGGGAAGATCCATCTGATGGCATGAATCTCCTTCATTCCACGTTCTCTTCAGAATTTCTCTTGCATTTCCCACGGCTGCACCCTGCGAATGTACTCCTACACGCTTATTTCAATTCAGCTTCAATTAAGGTCAATAAAGATTAGCAAAATCTTATCTGCATGTGATATTAATGGTGTTCAATAATTTGGCACTATGTTGAATCGCCTTTCTTTAGGTTGGGGACAAATGTGAACCTCTTCCTGTCTGTTGGTCAGGTAGCTGTCCTCCAAAGTTCTTGTGACAAAACAGAGAGTTCTTCCATCTCATCATCAATTTGCTGAAATATTTCAATTGATATTCCATCAATTCCTAGAGCCTTGATTTTCACTAATGCCTTCAGTTCAGCATGGACATCTTCCTACAATACCATCAATTCTTGATCATATGGTTGAAAATCAACCAAGTCTTTTTGGTGCAATGAATGCCTATTCCATTCATCTTTTTTTGATACATCCTGCCTTACTAAATATTTTGCCTATAGAATCCTTCAATATGGCAATCAAAGACTTGAATTTTTTCTTCAGCTCCTTCCATCTGAAATGGAACAAGCATAAATGGAGATACTGTGATAATTATCAGAGATTGGAATACAAAAGTTGGAAACAAAGAGGAAGGAACAGTACTTGGAAAATGTGGTCTTGGTGATAGAATTCAAGCTGGAGATCGATCACATGATAGAATGAGACCAACAACTTGTTCACTGCAAATGCTTTCAAGAACACAAAGGGTGGGCTTCTGCAGATGAAATACACAGGAAGCATCCAACAGAGCTGGAAAGAACACACAGAGTCACTGTACCAAAAAGACAACTGATATTCCACCATTTCAACAGTTAGCATATGAGCAAAAATGAATGGGCCTGAAGGAAGAAGTTCAAGGAGAAAACATGGAGGCCATCAAGGATTTCATCTCACTTGGATCCACAATCAATCTTGGAAGCAGCAGTCAGGAGATCAAAAGACACATTGCCTTGGGTAAGCCAGCACGAGGCCTCTTTAGAAGTGTTGCAAAGCAGGAATGGTACTTTAAGGACTAAGGTGTGTCTGTCCCAAGCCAAAGTATTTTCAATCGTCTCATATGCATTTGCATCTGAAAGTTGGACATTGAATTAAGAAGACTGAAGAAGAATTGAGGTATTAGAATTATGATCCTGGTGAAGAATATTGAAAGTGCCATGGGCTGCTAAAAGGACAAACCCATCAATCTTGGACAAAGTACCCACAGAATGCTCCTTAAAGGCTAGGATGGAGAGACCAATCCTTGGAGAAGAATAACATTTTTGGTAAAGTAGAGGGGAAGTGAAAAGGGGGAAGGGCCTTGAATAGATGGATTGTCATAGTGTCTACAAACACTGAGGTCCAACATAAGAACAATTGTGAGGATGACACAGGATCTGACAGTGTTTCCTTCTGTTGCCCAGAGGGTCTCTAAAAGTCATAAACATCTCATTGTAACCCAACAACCACATATTTGATTATGTTTTCATTGCTGTCCCTACTGTATTCTGCAAGCATTTCTAAATGTTCACCCTGGTGTGGTCCCATATGACCTCCCACACTGATTCATCACATATTTGCCTGAACATCCACCCACAAATTATTGTTTGTTATTACTATTGTTACAGGATTGTGGGTGCTATAGTATTTACCATATTTGGCCTTTATTCTTACATGCCTCACTGCATCTTCATTTACCTGGTCATACTATCAATTCCTCCACATGATGTCCTGCATTTCCCTTCACCAGAATTAACACATCTATTATCACCTTAGTTTCACCTTCCCTCCTTTCCATCCCTGGTAGTCTAATTTCCTTTTAAAAATTTATTTATTGGGAGCTAATACATATATTATATCATTCCACAGTTCAATCATGTCAAGTAGAATTGTACATTTGTTACCACAATCAGTTTCCAAACATTCTTTTTCTTCCTGGACCCCTTGACATTGTCTCCCTTTTACTCGCACCCCCCCACTGTACCCCCACCCCTTAAAACACTTATTCTACTTACTGTCCCTTTAGGTTCATCAGTCCAGAGTTTCACATACCAAAAAACAGAAAACACCACTTCAAGAGGGTGACCTCTGATGACATAACACCTCTGAGATACACCCTAATATGAGCAAACGAAAACAAAACAAAGCAAAGAAAATGTTGAATACCCGATCAGGTCCAGTGTGCATCAGAGGGGAAGATCAAATGGCAATTTTTAACTGTTCAAGTCAGATTTATGCATTTGATCTGCTACACCCATCTCTCCAATGCCCCGTGTTTAGTAACCCCTTCCTCTCATCCTTGAATTGTGGATAGAGTGAGCTCACCAAAGGCTTGTTTCCTAATATTTCCCACATAATCATTTTAAAAATAAGGGTTTTATATAATATTTCCTTTTTGAATTTGACTTACTTCACTATATAAAATGTTCTCCAGACTCGTCCATGTTCGGAGATGTTCTAGATTCATTAATTTTTATTGTCTAACATTTCATTACATACAAGTACTATAGTTTATTCATCTATTGAGGGGCAACTAGATGTTTCTACATTCTTTCTATTGTGAATAATGCTGCAGTGAAAATGGGTGTGCATACGTTTATTTATGCCATGGCTCTTAATTCTTTAGAATTATATTTTACAATATACATATTGTTTTAAGAATGGATTTCTGGCTTATATGATATTTTTACTTTCAGTTTTTTAAAGAAGTGCTGATTGTACTATTTTAAATATCACTAGTAGTACATAAAAGTTTCAATCTTACCACCATAGTACCAGCATGTGTTGTCTTATGTTTTTTAATCAGTGCATGCTGGGATGGGATTTCATTGAGGTTTTTATTGCATCTCGCTAATGTCTAGTCATCACAAGCATCTGTTCAAGTGTTTGTTAGCTACTAGAGTGCATTTTTTGGTGAAGTGTCTGTTTATAACCCTTTTAATTAGATTCCGATATCTCTCTTGTAAATTTGGTCATTTTGCATCATTTTTTAGATTACAACCTTGTAAGATTTGTGTTTGCCAAAAATGTTTTCCCAGTATGTAAGTTCTCTTTCTACCCATTTAATGAAGACTTTTGAGAAACACACATATTTAATTTTTGGTAGTACCCCATTACCTAGTTTATCTTTTGCTATTTGTGTATAGTTAGTTGTGTTTGATAGCCTATTTGTACCATATATTGGGACCCCTTTTGGTCCCTATATTTTCATCTATGATTTTACAGTTTTTAGTTTGAGATTTATGTCTTTGATCCATTCTGGCTTATTTATATGAATGGTATAAGAAATAGACCTTGTTTCATTTTTCTACAAATGGATACACAGTTTTGATAGAACAATTTGTTAAATAGATAATTTCTTCCTCATCTGATGGATTTGATTCTTTGTCAAATACCTGCTGCTCAGAACCACCTAGAGTTATTTCTGAATTCTTAACTCTGTACCATTGGTCTAAATGTGTAGCCATTTGACTGCTGTAACAATACATTGGGTTCTGAGAATTGTGTTGTGTGAAATCTCCTACTTTGTCCTTATTCCTCAGTCATGCTTGAGCTATATGGATGTCTGGTGGTTCTGTTGGGTAAGTGTAGGGCAAGGTCAATCATTCAAATCCCCAGCTGCCCTTTAGGAGAAAAATGAGCCTAGCTGCCATTGTACACAATACAACACTTGGAAACTCTATCTAAGGCCACTGTTAGAATAACCTAACTGCAACAGGCTCCTTTCCAGATAAAATTGGTAATTACTTTATATATTCCATTAGAGAATGTATTGGAAATAGGATCAGTATATTATTATATTAATAAATCATGCTGGGTTGTATTGAGAAATAGAAGTAATATTAAATAAGAAATTCAAAAGAAAGCTAAAGAGATTTATTGTGCTAACAGAATGATGAACAGGAAATATTTTTAGCCACTTTTGGATTTCAGAAATTTCTTCTGAATATTACTCTGTTTTCTCAATCTGATCAATAGCAAACTTTCTGAAGTAACTTATTTTATACTGTTTTAAATTCAATAAACTGTTCAAGTCTCATTTCTATACATATTGGTAAAAATAAGATTACAATGTAAGCTTAGTTTTATATTTTAATTTATAACAGGAAAACTACCTGTACTCTTTTTTTAATCCTCTAGAATTTCTCCATTGTACTCATTCTAACCTCAAGAATCCTTTATCCTACATTTGGAGTGCCTTTACAAGTACAAAGAGAAGCCTTCCTAGAGCATCCACTGACCTGACTAAGTGCTTCATTGTGATAATGTATTATCAAAGTGTGTTGCATTAGCATTAGCAATGGTATTTGCGTTGTGGGTGCATATTTTTATTCTGCCTTTGATTAACTTTTTCCTCCAGAGATTTTCTATGGCATTTTTCATCTCAGAATTTCTCAAGGTGTATATCAGAGGATTCAACATAGGCGTGACCATGGTAAAAACCACAGACACAGATTTATCAATGGGAAAGTTGGAAACTGGTCGAACGTACATGAAAATACAGGGGACAAAGAAGAGGACAAGCACTGTGATGTGGGAGCTACAGGTCGACAGGGCTTTGCGCCTCCCTTCTTGACTGTGCGTCTTCAGGGAGTTTAGGATGACCCCATAGGAGATTAGTAGAAGGATAAAGATGACCATACAGATGGCTCCACCGTTGAAAACCACAGTGAGGCCCACAAAGTAGGTGTCAGTACAAGCAAGCTCCAATAAGGGGTACATGTCACAAATGAAGTGATCGATGACATTGGGGCCACAGAAGGGGAGTCTATACACAAACAGAATTTGAACTGTAGAGTGCAAAAATCCTCCAACCCAGGCCACCATCAACCACAGGATGCAAACTTGTCGATTCATGATGGTCATGTAGTGCAGTGGCTTACAGATGGCCACATAGCGATCATAGGCCATTGCCACCAGAAGAAAGACTTCAGCACCACCAAATAAATGTGCGATAAAGAGCTGGCCCATGCAGGCTGGGAAGGAAATTGTCTTTTTATCACAGAGTAAGTCTGCAATCATTTTGGGGGAAATGGCAGTAGAATAAACAGCATCCATGAATGACAGATAAGCAAGGAAGAAGTACATGGGGGAGTCCAAGGAGGGACTTGCAAAAACAGTCATGACAATCAACAGGTTCCCCACCATTGTCACAATGTAGATGAGCAGAAATAAGACAAATAATGCCTTTTGGCCTTCAGGATCCCGAGTGAGTCCCAGGAGGACAAATTCTGTCACATTGTTCTTCATTTACTCATGCACAAGGTCTGCTTCAGTGATGGGAACTCAGGAGGAGAAGAGCTGGAATGCAATCAGGGAATCATGAAGCCCACTATGGATGTGCCAGTCATATCATGGACCACTTCCTCACAGCTGAGTCATCTGCAGGGGCTTATGCATAATAAATATTTGGGAACATTGAGTTTTTCTTGAAAAACTGCATTTTTTCCTTTTATATTTCTATTTCTTCTCTGATAATTGGATTGGGCTTAACTGAATGCTCTCTAAGTCTTCTCTGATGAGACCCACTCAGATTTTTCTCAGATACCTAAAAGTCATTCATTCGTGTAATCATTGTTTTTTAAAGTAGTCGGTGCTTAGGAAATTGTCATTGATGACAAATAGAAGAAAGAGTTTCTGTTCTAAATGAACTTATTCGGGTGGTAGTTACAAATTATACGTAAGTAAACTACATATAACCAGTTCTTTAACATTTGGCTTTGACAGTAAATTGACATAAAATTAGTGGTGAGTATCTTTACATGAGATCTGTGTATCACTAAAAATATGTCCTCTTCAGGAATTACTCACTACATATTATGATAATACACTATTAGATGTGCAGTCCTTCTTGCTTCACATGTAACATAAATTTGAAGTCTTTTTGGCTCATTAAATTTTAAGAACTTGCCCTTTGAAATGTATGGGAAACTACAAGGTCTTTAGCATATTAGTCTATGTCACAATTATTTGGTCACAGATTGTCTATCAGTTTATTTGTGAACAATTTCTGTCACTTTCTTCTTGCCCATCTCACATCTCTATACACTATTATCATTTAGTCAGTACTTCAGTGGTTTTTCTGATGAGTACCTTTACAATATCATCTAAATCTTAAGCAATTTGAATTGAATTGAACAGGCCCCTTAGAATCAACTAGTATTTTTCAGACTTCATTATTTTCAAAACACTTAAATGACCTGAGTCATGAGATGGGCAGAAAGGAGACGCTACAAAGAGAGATAGAGGATGGTGAAATATAGTTTCATATATTCTTTCTAGGTACTGAGAATGGAGCCCTTATGACTTCATGGTGTATGTGTTGGGCTGCTATCAGCAATGTCAGCTTTTCAAAATCACTAGCCACTCACGGGTGGATGATTTAAGGTTTGCTAGTCCCTTACAGATTTATACCCATGGAAAACTGAGGGGCAGTTCTACTCTGCCTTATCGGTTTGCTGTGAGTCAGAATTCACTCAATGGCAGTAATGATGTTTTTTGGTTTGTAGGCACAGAGAGAGGTCAAAGTTAAAACCTTAAAGTCAAGATTACAAAAAGGAGCATTCTCAAGGGGGAAGGCAAACTCAAGGTAAGGGGTTAAGAATAATAGTCATTTTCTCAAAATTTTGCTCAGTTCATTCATTGGGAAGTAAATGGATACAACTAGATCACATCACAATTCTTGCAAGTCCAACTCTGTGATGTTATCGCCGAAACCCCAAATTACATAAATATTTCTATTAATATATATAATTAAACAACCATTTTCAAGCTCATCACTGCCACTTTAAAAATACTAGTAGTGAGATTTGGCTGTTATACTGACCAAACGATGATGAAAGTTTCTCACTCAATGGGTGCCTGTGGAAGACCCAGAACATCTCTAAAGAGATGTCACAGGACAGTGAAGAAGAATGTCTACTCCGCAGCAACACGGCCTGCAATTGAATTCCACCTGCATCACCTACTGTCCATGGGACCTTGGGCAACATAATCAATTTTGATCTCTTTGTGCTTCGAGTTCCTAATTTTTAAAATGAGGATGTTGTTGTACCTACATCGTACTTCTTCTTTTATTTTATGCATGTCTTTTTTAATGTAAAATGCCTAGAACACTTCCTGGCCCCTGATAAACCAAAACCCCAAAGTCATTGCCATCAAGTGGAGGGCAACTCACTGTGACTCGATAGGGCAGGGTAAAAGTGCCCCTCTGGGTTTGAGACTGTGTCTCTTTAGGGGAGTAGAAAATGACATCTTTCTGCCCTGGCACCTGATAAAGATCAATAAATGATCATTATTACTGTTGAATATTCCAGTACAGACTTTGCATCAGAACAAACCATATGGATTTTTGTCAATTTAATAATAAGCGTGTGACTTATAAAAATAATATTGGACCCATTTTCAGATATGATATAACTGGGTATTGCAAACATTATCCGTTATATCATAGTATGTCTGTTGAAAAAAAGCAAAACAGTATGTCTATTGAAAAAAAAAGTAAAAATAAAATGCCCATGCCTTAAAGGCAGACCTAAAGAGTGGAAAATTAAAGAATTGACAAATCAGCTGAAGATGCAGAGAAATGAATATGCACAAGTATTAGGAGCAAGAAGGTGATAAAGAGGGACAGTACTCTTAAGAACACTTTTTCTAAAAGATTTCTTTTAAAGAAAGATTGAGATATAATTTCAAACTCCTAAGGATCCCTGGACTTACTCGAGAAACTTCTTAAAAACCATAGCAAATATACACAGACCAACCTAGAAAAAAGAGTAAAACAAATAAAAAGAAAACAAAAGGAGAAGAGGACAGGAAAGGAAGAGAGAAGAGGAGAGAAGAAAAAGGAAGGAAAAGGGGGCAGGAAGATAGCTTAAAATCCAAAAGCCAAAAAACCAGAAAAGCATTAATTCCTCAGACTTTCTAGCCCCATAGTTAAAGACAAACTCAAGAAAGGGAGAAGATAAGAAGACTGATGGTAGAGAGACAGATGATGATAGATGATAGATAGATAGATAGATAGATAGATAGATGATAGATAGATAGATAGATAGATAGATAGATAGATAGATGATAGATACACAAGTAGATGATATACACACACTTTAGGATTGTTCATATTAAGAAAAATATTGAAATTACTAAACTGCAAAAGAAGACGAACTGACTTCATTTACATTGAATGGGTTTTCAAAGAGAATGGAAACATGGGCAGATTCTTGAGCTTTCCTTTAGAAACCAACTGCAATGAGCACTTTATTAGCCTGGGAGACACAGGCATTACATCATTTTTTAAGCTAGATTGATAAAGGAACAGCTGTTAAAAAGTTAGGGACATATAATTGCATATACCTAATTATATTTAACTACTTACTTTATGTAGAGTCCAGTTTCTTTAATCTTCTTAACAATTAGTGCTGGATTACACTCGGATAAATCTTCTACTAGCCAACTAAATTATATGCATATAAAAATTACATATGCAAACTATCCACTACAATTCCAGTCATCAAAGAGTTGATACTATAAAAAATGAAAAATAATATTAATAGACATTTAAACAATTAACTATATATAGATAAAATTGCCTATTTTAAATTAACATGGCTTTAAAAATAGAAATTGAAATAACAGTAACAGAAAGACAACTCTCTACTTCAATACAACTGCAATTATATAATCCTTTTCAATATGGCAGTAGGAAAGATGCTTCCTGATCACAGTTTCGTAGGAAAGATACTTCCTGATCAGTTTCTGTTTGATAGATACACTAAAATGGAGGCTGTCATAAATTTAAATATTCACCCATTCAAATATATATCAAGCTTCCAGACCAAAGAGGCATTTATGCATTACAACCTGACACACTATAAATTATAGATAGCCTAAATTCTCTATTTCAAATTCATACGTTAGTTACAAATCCCATGAGTCAAGATTACAGCTCTATTGATTTATTTGTAATGCACAACATGTTTATCTTGTTATTTGGCAAATGGATAAGAAACATTCATAAGGCAAAATACTAAAGGTCACCAAATTTTGTAATTCCTGTTGGACATCTAGTTGGTTCAGCTATGTTTTACAAACTTGGAATTGTGCTAAATAAATATCTATAAGACTTTAGCTATATTTTAATACATCATACACATTTTCAATGAGTGTTCTTTGTCAATTGTTGTAAAAATTCACTTCTTGGTTCTTAGTCTTAGTCTGAAAAATCAGTGTTTCTTTCATCAAGAGTAATATAGGGTTTATATATACTCCAACCATAGAATTATATAATCCATAATGAATGAGCCTAGAAGTAGATTCCAATGTCTACACATTTCATACACCCACACAGCTTTTCTATAATCTCAGGGTTGGGGTTTTGTTTTTGTTTTATTTTCAGATAAGTGTGTATATAAACAAATGTATGCCACTACTATTAAGACACTTCAAAATAATATCACTATTTATTGTACAATGATAGTATATAGTTGTACATTCTCAGTTTGGGGGAAAACACATTTAATGCAAAATTAAGTTTATTTGACTGTAAAAACTGAACAAATTATTGGAAAGTACCCTGCCCAAATCTATTATTTATTAACACAAACACACACACACACAAAATCCAGAAATTAGTTAATTGAATTTATGTCTTTTTAGTCATTTATGATGAAGCAACATAGAAATCCTTTACTCTGAACCTTTACAATAATACTCATACATTAAGCTTTGTACCTAACTAGGTGAATGCTAGCAGTTAACTTCCTGGAGAAACCAATAACAGAGTTTCTCACAGACAGGAGTAAAATTTTTTCAGCCTTTCAGGCATTTACAGTGCGCATCCAAAGACCATTTCACCCTCATTTAAAAAAAATGCCTTCACAACTCCAAATATTGCTAAGAAAATTAGGAGCTTTAATAAATTCTCACTGACAATGAAGGCTTTATGAACAACAACAAACATTCAATGCAAACAGCTATAGGACTAGTGACCAGATGGCAGGACAGTCCTGATTTTTAACAAAAAGTCCCAATTTTTGGAAAGAATGCACAACAAGCTAGGGTATATGGTTTTCGGCTGCCATGTGGCTATTTCGCCAGGATATGAGTTTTATCAGTGATGTCCCGCAGGTGTCCCGCTTTACCAATGTTAAAATCTGGTCACCTTACGATGTCACTAAAAGACAGTCTTCAGCCAGGAAAAGAACTTGAATTTTGACAAACCTATTGAGTTCTTCTATCAGAAATATATCTCTCACTTTCATGTGCTGACATAGTTGTGATTTTTAACATCATCATCATTTTAAAACAATGCAAGTTCATTATGCATTCATTTATTAGAGTATTTGGAGCAGATTCAAATGAGATAACTACTCCTGTACAGGTTTTTTGGTGGTAATTTTTTTTCCCATTAGACAGTCCCTAGAGGAAAATAACATGATTCTTGCCAAGAAAATTTAGCAAACAACCAAGTAATTAAAAGTCTCAATGTGAAGGACAATGTAACGGAAAAATACTAAAGTAAAGGGAAGAACCATTTTATGAGTTTCATTTTAGGAAATCTTCAGAAATAATATTTATGGAAAATGAAGGGAGAAACAGGTCCAGATTCTCTTGCCTGCCCCTATTTCTAGCCAAGGAAGGCCTCACACTGATGGTTAGGGGGATGATATCCAGTACCTTTAAGGCTCAGAAGCTGAGGACTTTTGGCATAGCAAAGTCGCCAGGCTGCACTTCAACTGGAATACACTGTACCTCTCAAACCTTAAATACTTTCCTGAGTTTCCCTAACATGAAGAGTTATCTGTCCATGCAAGAGGATGTGTCTTAATCACTTCATACTCAGTTGTCTCAAACTCAACTTTTACATGCCTGCATGGATCATTTATTTTTTTAAAAACATACATTTTGTCAACTGACTCTGAGGCTGGTCATAACATTGAAGTTTATATTTATGTTAGCCAATTAATAAATATTTTAGTTCAGAGAGTTTTTCATTGACCTTTCTGTAATTCTATCAGAAATATCTTGATCTTAAATCTAAATGTAATTAAGTAATGTATATGTGCATGTATGTCTATATATATAGTGTGTATGTGTATATATACATACATATAAATAGAGGTATTTAGCCCGTATCACATCATTTAATTTTTATATTATGGTGTAAATAAAAATTTAACTGAAATTTGAATATATTTTATTTCCATATGAATCTTCAGAATTTGAAGTATGGTAGGCATTATTTTTGTGGAGAGAAATGAAACATCTTCATTTATTCCCCATGGATTTATTTACCATAATATCACAATGTTGTGAGATGCAATTTCAACTTGATCCTACTAAAAGTAAGTTACTCTATTACCTTACTTAACAGTTCACAGTATGTTCCTAATGTTTGCGTCAGATAACCAGAGTCCTAGTGTTCAAATAGCTTATAAAGCACCTATGTTAAGATGGTGAGGTTAGACAGAGGTCTAACACTGCCACCCAGTGATGAACACTAGGAGTTGGGATTAGAAAATACCTTAAAACAGTGGTGAGATGCAGACTGTGTAAAAAACAACTACTGTGAGGCTACTGAAATTTCATAGAAAAACAAGAAAAAGATACGTTTCCTTTATGTAATGGGTAAGCTTCTTAATAAAAATAAAATAGTAGATGCAGACATACAACATGGAACGCAGTTCAGACAAAGTGTATCTTACTCATAAGTGTAACATTCAGAAGTAAACAAACCTGAAGGAGAATTCCCACTTCTCCTGCTGGGTGTTATTAATACAAGTTTTATTTTCTGTTAAAGAAAATGAGATTATTTTATTTCCAAAAATAAGTTCTCAAACAGGTTGTGATTCAACATGATAATCGGTTGTAACTCTCTATGGATGGTAAAATCTTAGTCAAATAAGGCAAAGTTAGTCTGTCCAATGGCCAGATATAGTTACAATTCTCTTAACAATATAGGGAGCACCTTGTCCTCACAGTCAGTGCACTGCCTCGTGATTGGCACATCCACAGGTGATGTTTAATATCCTCACACTTTGGTCGGGAAAGCAATACCTTGATGAATGGCTTATCAAAAATGCAGTGCTAGAGAATGCTGTCATGGAAAAAATCATGTATTATGAGGAAAGTTTAAAATTAGCTACATAGATATCAATCAAAATTTCATTAATTGGCTCAAAAACATTAAGATAACTTTGGAATAAGTAATGATACCAATCACTAGGATAGAGGTGATTAATGACATACCACTATGTATAGAACAAACAAACCAAGTCAGTAATGTGTGGAGAATCTACACCAAAGAGGAACAGCAGGGGACTCTTAAAATAACTTTGAGGAAAAAATACTCAGTGTCAATACATAGTTGCAGGGAAATTGTAAAGAACTAGTAGTTATACCCTCTGGTAATTCATGGGTTAATCCTGAAATAGAACTTTATTTTCAAAAATATTTATATATATATATATATATATATATATATTTTTTTTAATTCCACTCTGGATTATACTTAGTCTATATCTAAAATGGTAATGAAAATGTTAGCAAGATTGTCAAATATTACTTTGTGTACCAATTGTTGTTGTTGGATCCCATTGAGTTCGTTCCACCTCACAGTGACCTATGCTGTTGTACATGAAGGAAATACTGCCCACCTTGCCTCGCCCTCAGAATCATTATGTTTGATCCCGTGTTGTAGATACTGGGTCAATCCACCTCATTAAAGGTCTTCTCTTTCACTGATTGTCCTCATTTGCCAAGCATACTTTTCCAGGGACTGGTCCCTCCTGAAAATATGTCCCAAATGCCTGAGATACAGTCTTGCCATCTACGCTTCTAAGAAACAACGTGGCTGTACTTCTTTCAAGATGGATTTTTTTTTCAGGCAGCCCTACATGTAATATTCTTCTCTAGCATCCTCTTTCAAAGGCACCAATTGGTCTTCTACCTCATTCATTGTCTGGTTTTTCCATGTGTGTGAGGTGACTGAATATACCATAACTTATGTCATGCACATCGTAGTCCTCAAAGTGATATCTTTGCTTTTTAATAATTAAAAAGTTCCTGTGTGGCAGATTTGCCAAAAGTAATAAATTGCTTTCATCTCTTGACTGCAGCTTCATTGGTCAATCATCACTGATTTAAGTAAAATCAAATCCCTGACAAAGTCAAGCTTTTCTCCACTTATCGTGATGTGGCGTATTGGTACAGTGCTGAGGAATTTTCTGTTTCTTGTTGAGGTGTAATCCAAAAGGAACACTATAGCTACTGATTATCTTCAGTGTCTGTGCATTTTCCCATTCTAAATGGTATCATATAATGTTTGTATGCTTTATCATGGACTTATTTCACCAAGAATATTTTGAAGTTCCAAAAACACCTCACTTCCATCAAGTCGATAGCAACTCAGAATGACTCTATTGAACAGAATACAACCTCCTTTAGGCATTTCTGAGATTGTAAATCTTTATGGGAGTAGAAAGCCTCATAATTCTCCCTCAGAACAGTGAGTGGCTTCTAACTGCTGACTTTCCAATAAGCTTCCAACTACACCACCAGAACTCCCTCCATACGGCATAGGAATATATTTTAATATAGCCACCTTTACCCTATACCACCAGTCACTTCTGGGAGCCTGCATGTTGCTGTAGATGCTGGAAACTTTGCCACTATTACTTCAAATACCCGCAAAAATTAGTACCCATGGTGGCCAAGTTTAAGCAGACCTTCTAGGCTAAAAACAGACAAAGAAGAAGAAACAGGCAGTCCACTTATGTGGAATTGGACTCTGAAAAACCTTATGAACAGCAATATAGCATTTTCAAATGTCACTCCAGAAGATGAGTTCCCCAGGCTGGACCGAACTCAAATACAACCGGGGAAGAGCTCCCCTCCGTGCAGGGTCAGCCTTAATGACATGTAGTGCACAGCCTTCAAGACCTTTTCTGAGGTGGCGTGACTCAAAAGAGAAGGGACAGTGACAGACATCTATGTTTCAATAGGCAGAACAGGGACCCACAAAATATGCATCTAGGAAAATGGGAAGAGTTGAGTTTTCTAGCTTGAATTTAATTCCATCTGATCCCCTTGGAATCCACCGTTTTGTTCAGACATTTTCTTAAGAGGCTGGCTAATGGGCTAAGAGAAATCCGTGTGCAGGCATATGTTTAAACAGATTTTATTTAGAATAAACTCATGGGTATGTATGAATGAAAAGTCTGGTAGCAATAAGTTTTGACTCTCCTTCATATAGTATACTATTTTTTAATTCCAATTTAAATTATTTTTGTTGCTATTATACAAATACAGCCAAATTTTAGACATTGGCAAGGTATCCTGTGCACTTGTTTAATTCACTTTTGAGACATATTAATATTTTGGGGTGGCATAGTGGATATGCATTGAGCTACTTGAAGCCACAAGCCACTCCACAGGAGAGAGACCGGACTTCCACTCCCATAACAGTTACCATTTCAGAAACCCAAGAGGCCAGTTCTGTTCTATTCAATGGGGTCACTGTGAGTTGGCTTTGAATTGATGGCACTGAGATAATTGTACTTTTTGTAAATACATATTTTAACACCTTTCTTATTCTTTTCCAATTTACATGTCTTCTTTTTCTTTAAGGAACCATGGTTGGGTAGTGGGTCAAATGTTGGGTTGCTAAGAGCAGAATCATAGATTTAAACCCGTCGATTGCTCCCCAGAAGAAATATAGGCTGTTTGTGCCTTAAAATGATTCATTATCTCAGAAACCCTAAGAGCATTTCTACTCTCTCCTATAGAGTTGTCATGAGTTAGAAGTTATTGACTAGGCTTAGGGCATTTTTGTTTGTTTGTTTGACTTATTGGAATGACTGGAACCTCTATCACAATGGGCACACTCATTTTATTCCGTCTTAGAAGAAAAGAATTCACAATTTAAGAATGATGTTAGTTGTTAGTTTCACATAGGTGTGCTTTTTTTGGTTCAATAATCTCCTTTACTGTTTTTCCTTTTTGGGGGGTGGGACACAGGAACCATGTCTGACTTCCCACAGCTATTCCAGGGAGAAGGAGCATCCCACTCCACACCAGCTCAAGGCTGAGTTCTGAGAGGCAGAAGCAACACTTGCCTCCACCACTCACCCTTCTTAACCAACCATACCTGTCACCAACCATCTCCCCACTGCACTCTGCTGGATGCGATAATCCACCACTACGGCCACTCACAACTCACACACAATACTCCCAATTGTGGAGTTCCTTAGGGAAGACACCACAAGCCAGGATCAGCAAGCGTTCTGAGGATGAAGTTCTTTGGTCCATAGCAGAGCCTCTTCTCAGCCATGCTCTCCCTTGGCTTCTCCCCAGCCGAAACAAGTCCCAGCAAATTCCCAAAAGGCATCACATTCTACAAGTCAAGCTCCTCTTGAAAACATTCTGTTTTACCCTTCCATAAGCCAGAAAGCCCCCTGCTCTGTCATGGTCTCAGAATTAGGACCCTGTGCTTCTGCTGCGATGGCCACTGTCACACAGAGATCTCACAAATGTTCGGCTGGTGGCTCTGCTCTTCTGATGGTTGGGAGATCCTCTCTTTCTAAGCTTTTCCTTATCATAAATCTGGTTGCGTGCTATGAGAAATCATGCATTTACAGATATGATCATATCATATTGTCTTTATACTGTTAATTTTTGGCAGTTATGTTCATTCAAGTTAAATAAATCTTTTATTCCTGGTTTCAGTCTACAGGTCCCTGGTATATAATGATTAATTTTTATGATAATTTTATGGATTTTATTTAGCGCTATTTTATTAGACACTTTTGTTCTTATATAAAACACAATTTTTTTCTTCTAATGTGATTTTTTATTAAGATAATACTGGGTTTGTACAGTGATTTGCATAGTGGTTTCTGTTGTCTGGAAGAGTTTGATAGAATTTGAATTAGTTGATATTTAGCTATTTTAGAGTACTTACAAATAAACCTATTTACAAATAAAACCATGGTTATGATGAGGCATTGATAGCACTGGGATGATAATCAATAATAGTTGCTAATCATTAATGAGCCTATATGCTCCTGTTGATATTTAGAGTGTTGGACATGCATTCGGCCACTTCTACTGGAGTTAGAGGTGACTTATGGCAATGGCTTTGGTTTGGGGTTAATGGGCATTAAGTGATAACTGGTTGCTATTTTGATTTTCACTTCCCCAATGACTAATGGTTGTTAATATATTTTCATGTTTCATGGCCATTTGGATATCTCCTATTGAGAAGTATCTATTCCTTTGGGGTTCTAGAATGGACTCCCTGGCACCTAATTCTTTACATCATAGTTATGTTTAAAATCTAATGCATGGATATGGGTCTGCCTATTGGAACCTAGGTGACACATTTGTTTGTTATTTGGCGACAACACTGTTCTAGATATGGGAACCATGGACCTGGTGCTGATGTTGACATTGATTGAGCATAAGAATTTGAGGTAGACATTACATTTAATGGGGCTGTAGTTTGTAAGACTTTTTCACATTGGAATCCTGCCTTTATGGACGTGGGTACCAATCATTACACCTGGTCCATCAGTGATACAGCGAAGGACTACACATCTGGTACATAAGTTGAGATTTAGCAAATGGCTAGTGATCTCTTTAAGCATCTTCATATTTCAAGCATGGTCTTCCACTCGTTTCTCACTGGTAGTATTTCACTTAATTGGCCTACCTATCATCTTTATATATTTCTTGACTCCAAACTTTTGTCTATCCCCCATCCTTATTTTGTTAGAATACAACACACATGAACTTTACAAATGAATGCTTTATGGAATATGATTAATAAGTAGATCTTTCTGCTAAACAATGAAACATTATTTTATTTGTACCAGCAGAAAGAGTGCCTTAAATGCGTGACATGAACATCATCAGCCTAAGAAGGGTGATATGAGAAAATCTCATGGGGACAAGGACATTTGAAACATGGCCTAATCCTCAATGGTTACCACTCAGAGATGAAACTGTCCCCTGCCTTCCAGTCCCAGTGTAGTTAGATGGCTGAAAGTTGCTAGCAACAAATTACCATAACCTGTATTACATGAAAATTAGCATAGAAAGTACCAAAAATTATTAGATTTCTAATTTTAGGTGATGAACTAATTATATCCAATGTTACCAACACAGTCAATAACTCAATAAATGATATTCGAACCAACTATCATCATGGCTTGTGTTCTATTGTTCTTCTCCCTGGAGAGGGGTGTATGGTTGTGTGTCGATCATTGTGCGTGGTTCCTGCTTTCTCCCTTCCTCTCTCCTCCTCCCTTTATCCGCTGGTATCGCTATTCCCCTTCATGTTCCTGGATTCCATGTGTCATGAGCTCCCATCTCTTAGATATACCTAAGAGAAGCAGCACTGAGACCATGATAGTGGGGTTAAGGAAGCCTCAAGGAATCAGAGGAATATTGTGTGTTTCATCAATGCTTTACTGCATGGCTTGTCTAGGTATGATAATACAATTCAGAACTTGGTCGGTGAAATCAGTCAAACTGGTTTGTGGCTCTTCAATATATCTGCTTTGATACCTTTCTTTTCCCCTCAATTCCTGACAGAAAAATGAGACGCAAACTATACAGATAATTGGTCAGAATTAAGCATTTTTTCAATAGCTTTCCATTTTCTTTTTTTTTTTTAATTCATAGGAGTGCTTTCATGGGATGCAGTTGTAGAAACATTGCATTCAAAACAATATGACCCTATACTAACTCAAGATCAATTTAACAGACAATCCCTGGTTTATTCCTCTATAGAAAAGACTTTGAAGTAATTAAATCAAAAGGTTTGAGAATTTGAATGAAAAATTTAATATCAACATCTGCTTTATTTTTTAATCATTTTATTGGGGGTTCATATAACCCATCAAAATCCATACATGCATCAATTGTGTCAAGCACATTTGTAGATTCGTTGCCCTCATCATTCTCAAAACATTTGCTCTCCACTTAAGCCCTGATTGGCATCAGCTCCTCAATTTTACCCCCTCCCTTCCCTCTCCCCATCCCTCTTAAACCCTTGATAATTTATTGTTATTTTGTCATATCTTACACTGACAATGTCTCCCTTCACCCACTTTCATGTTGTCCGTCCCCCAGGGAAGAGGCCATATGAAAAGTTTTGAATCAATATATGTGGATTTTTATAGTACAGCTAAGTCCAAATTTGATTTTTGAAGTTCAAGTGCACAAGGAATGTTCTCCTACTTGTACTTATATTTAGTTTGCTAAATGGAAAAGTAAAGAATTATAATGATCTTTAAAAAAAGTAATTTAAAAAATTTGTGCCATCAGTGTTTCTATCTGAGATTAATGAAAATGCTATTTTGAACTTTTCCTCAGGTAAACCAGTCTCAGGAACTAGACATATTTATCTGCCAACTGAAATAGCTTTCCTGCTGCATAGTCTCATGATGGCCTCTTTCATCTGGGCATTTCTCAGGGTATAGATTAAAGGATTTAACATGGGAGTTATGATGGTGTAAAATACAGCCACTGCCTTGTCAATGGATAAAGTAGCTGCGGGTCTCATGTACACAAATATGCAGGGCACAAAGAATAGGACAACCACTGTGACGTGCGAAGCACAAGTTGAGAGGGCTTTGCGCCTCCCCTCCAAGCTATGCGTCCTTAAGGAATACAGGATCACTACATAGGAGACTAGCAAAAGGAGAAAGTTTAACAAGCAGATAAACCCACTGTTGGCGGCCACAAAGAGCCCTAGAGTGTGGGTATCCGTGCAGGCCAGATTGAGCAAAGGGTTCAGGTCACACATAAAGTGGTCGATGATGTTGGGACCACAGAAAGGTAATCGAAATATGAAAAGGATCTGTATAGTTGCATGAAGAAGACCTCCCACCCAGGAGACTCCCATTAAGAGGCCACACACTCTCCGGTTCATGATGGTTGTGTAGTGCAAGGGCTTGCAGATGGCCACATAGCGGTCATATGCCATCACAGTCAGAAGAATCACCTCGGAACCTCCAAAAAGATGTTCTCCAAAGATTTGGGTCATGCATCCATTGAATGGGATGGTCTTCCTTTCATGGATTGAATCTACAATCAGTTTAGGGGTAGTGACGGAAGAATAGCAAGCATCAATAAAGGAGAGATAGGCCAGAAAAAAGTACATGGGGGATCCCAACAACGGACTCGCGGTGATGGTGACCACGATGAGCATGTTTCCTGTCATAGTGATTGTGTAGATGACAAAAAACACAATAAACACGATTTTCTGCATCTTTGGGTTTTCTGTGAGCCCCAATAAAAGAAACTCAGTGACATTGTGGCCACTCTCCATGTATTTCATATGACTGCTAGCATTACCTGTAAAGAAAAATTGTATTAATATATACTAAGTTTTTTAAGGTTTTTATTTATAATAAACAATACGTGCTGTTCTATTCTACTCAATAGAATACTGATTCTGTTGAGTTGTAAATTTTGTGGGGCTTTTTTTGAAAGGTGAATAAAATAAGGTTCTAAGATAATTTATGCTTTATTCCAGTACATTCATGTGTAAAATATTTACTATTTCAACATAATTCTCATGCATAATTTGTTGATATTTGCTTATGGTCATTTTGATGTTCAAACATCTACATTATCTATTTTCAAATTCCAGCACCTTTAAAGGAAACTCACTGCCCCCTGAGTATTGAGCCTTCCTTTCTTCCTTCCTCTGTCCAACCCGGCTAACTACTAATAAACTTTTTGTCTCTAGACATTCAGCTTTTCTAGATCTGTCCTAAAGTGGGATTTATTCTTTTATAACTGATTTCATTTTATCAGCATAAAATTTTCAAGGTTTATCCTTCCTATAGCAGCTAGCAGGACTTGAATTGTCCTTCAGGGCTGAGTAAAATGTCATTGTTAGATTATAACACATTTTATGTGTACATTCATCTGCTGATGGTCAGTGAAGCAATTTCCTCCAAACTTTGCCTTTTGCCTAGAGCTCTATTGACCTCGGTGTGTGAGGGTAAGCCAAAAGGTACTGCTACAAAATCATAGGAGCACTCCTTTCACAAAAATATCAAAATGTGAGCGGTTTTTTTAATCAACCTTTTATTCCATTTGGTACACATAGTTCAGAAGGCTGACTTTCTAGTCATCTCTTCAACCCTTCCCTGAAGAATTCTGTTGTCTTTGAACTACACAACATCCAAATAGCGGTTTTTGGCATCCTTGAGGGAACTAAAGAGTTTAAAGGCTCTTTGACTTGGGAAATGAAAAGAAGTCTGAAGCGTCAAGATCTGGGGGGTGGAGTAGATGGAACAATTCTTGTAGGAGAGCCCTGACTACCTCCAAAGGAGGGGCAGGTGCATTTTAGTAATGGGGAAAATCTTACCTTTTTTTCACCTGTGTTTTCTGTTTTCTTAATTCTTCTTAATATACTCTCATGATCATCCTGTATTCAAGAAAAACCTATCAAGATTACCCCCAGGGCAATCCCCACACAATAATTACCACACCTTTCTGAGTTGACTTTTCTACCTTACAGTCGTCTTTAAGGTCCTCCTGACTTTCCTTGAATCAGTATATCCATCAGAAAAGTGATGATTTGTGTGGCACGGCATTCTTGCTGCAAAGTTTCAACTTGCTGCAAAGCACCAACAATTTGGGAAGATGCACACTTGAGCTAAGGGGCGTTTTGTTAAAATCTTGTTTTACTTCTTACCTCAACCCTCCACCTGTATGCTGTGTTTGTTTGTTGGCACAAGGTACTTTATCTAGTTAGAGTACGAAGATAAAGAAAAATGTGTCGGCATGACAAGTTGTCAGCAGTCAACCACTGATCACAGAGACACGTTTTAACACGGTGGTTGTTTTTTCTGTTTTTGAATTGGTTGCTGTTTATTTGCCATAATCTTGTCCATGTGTGAACTCAATCTATAGTACTAATAATACTTATTTACTTACTCATGTGTTTTCAGTATTTCTAGGATCATCATCATTCTCTGAGATTGTCTCCTGTACTAAAACCTGTATGGAATAATACCAGCCACATGTGTTCTTACAAATATTAAATGAAATCACATATTCAAAGTTCTCGCTTCCATCAGATGCACATTGCAAGCAGTCAGTTGTTAAGATAGACACACACACTCACTGCCATAGTGTCCATGCTGACTCATAGTGACCCTATAGGATAGTGTAGAACTGCCCTTGTGAGTTTCCAAGATGGTAACTCTTTACAGAAGTAGGAAAGCCTTGTCTTTCTCCCACAGAGCTGTTTTGGCATTGAACTCCTGACATTGTAGATTGCAACCCAATGCATACACACTATGCCCCCACAGTGTCAATAGATACACAAGGGTCCATCAAAAATTTGTTTTATTTCCAGATCAGAACCTGGCACCTGTTCATCCTTTGAGGGTAGCAAGTGATGTCCTATGAGAATTTTAATGGGAAATTTTGCTACAAGGAACCTACTGCCCTGATATTGCCCCTCCCGACGTTTTGAAGTTCCCCAAGCTTAAAGGACATTCTGAAGAAAAACACGCCCCTGAGAATGCCACGACTGCCATTTTGACATGGTGTAATTCTGAGAGCACAGCGTTCTTTGTAGATGGGCAGGGAGATCGAAAGGCCACCTGAGAAAGTGTGTACATCTAAATAGAGGATATTTTGAGAAATGATAGTTTTCACGTTTTGATCATTTGGTTTAACAAAGGTTTCTATGATTTTGTAACAATACCTTTTGACATACCCTCATAGTAACTGAAATTACTGGGTCTTTTGTATATGCTAAGTGATGTGCAGACATGTGCTAATCATTTTTATGACATACCTATGAAATTTGTAGCATAACCATTTGAATACTTATTTTACCCATTAGGAAATAGAAGATCAGAGAAGTTGAGAATCCTAGCACAAATAGTCTAATGAAAAAGTAGAGGCAAATTCATGCAAACAAGATCATTGAAAAACAGTCTAGCGATAGATAGATAGATAGATAGATAGATAGATAGATAGATAGATAGATAGATAGATAGCATCCTGGAATCTCAAGTATTCAAAATAAATGTGGTATTTTTTTCTTGAAGCCCCTTCACCTTGACTCTTTTTCTCAGTCTTTGCTGTTGTTGTAAACCTTCAGGTAAATTTTGACCTAACGGTCAACTCTATGACAGGATAGAAACACCCATTATGGTGTCCTGGGCAAAAATCTTTACGGAAAGATATTGCCAAGTCGTTTTTCCCACAGAATGTCTTGTGGCTTCAAACCACCAACCTTTAGGTTTGCAGCCAAGCACTTAACCATTGCGCCCCCAAGGGTTCCTTCAACCCCTGGTATCCCTGCTCTAACTTCCCTGCAAAACATGGCCCCAAACAATTATGAAAGATACTGAAAATGATTGTTCAGTGGAGTGGTGTATTGACTCTAGAAGCAGAAAGCTAGGCCTAAGATCATTTGCAACTCAATCTAGGATGCATTTCTTGGCACCTTACCTTCCAGTTCTCTTATTTACAAAAAGAATGAAAATGTCCAGCTCACGGGTCGTTTGCAAAGTTGATTTAAGGAGCGCTCATGAACACATCCAGCACAATGTCTGGTACAAAAAGCATTTATCTATCCCGTGTGATAACCATGTGAGCGCTGAAGAAGTCAAACGTCAAATGTTTTGACACTTAAAGCAATAATACAAAGCAACACGTAACCGGGCAACAAACAATCATCTCCACATTACCTCTAAATGAGTCCGAGGCAGTAATTTCACTCACAGAAATCTGACTTCAACATTGGCTCTCCGGGTCTGTGCTTCTCTTCATATTTATTACTTTGTGCACAATGAGTATCTGAATCATGTATTCATCCTCATGATTAGTATGTTATTCAAGGAAGGGGTGTTCTGGCAGAAATCTTGAGACTGACATGAGAAAGGTAAGGTGAATTCTTAGAAATTGTTTTATCTCAATGAGCTTCCATTTTACCTGTCAAATGAAGTTAATAATAAGCACTCAAATGTTTTGAATATTTGGAATGGGGAGGACTCTATTACTGTAATTGGAAAATGATGGAAATAATAATTTAACTATATGAATAGTAATGGTCTTAAATAAGAGACAACACAATTGAAAAACTTACCTTAGAAGTGCTTAGAGATGACCTTAGTAATGTTTGTGGTGGTCAGTTAAAAATTGCATCTTTATATTGACATTTTCTGGAGGCAAGTAACATTCTTTTTGAAAGATACTGTACAGTTAAAAATAGAATACTGAGAAAATTCAGTGTTCAAAGCAAAAATTTATCAAGTGAGGCTACAAGTCTAAATCTTTCCTGTTAGTCTAGAAACTGGACTAAATAGAATCCACTTGAAACACTCAAAAGAACTGATCATTTACACATGGAAACGTATTTCAATGAATCACCTCACCCATCGTAAACCTTGCTCTAGTTATATGAACAACAAAAACACATTTTCACCTTGCACTACATGGACATATAAAGATGTTTCTGCTGAGGTTCAGGGATTTTGTCTTGCTCACCTGGGAATAAATTAGCTCCTTATGTGACATGTTAGGTACTCCAGCTTAAGAAACTATCCTTGAACAAAGACTTCTCTTTCCCTCATTTGGAACCTAACCATAGGAGACTTCCTTTTCTCTGCCCAAACCTGGATTGTCAAGTAGACAGTGTCATGTCAATGGCAGGGTGACACGATTCCTGTGTGGAGTCTAGGATGTAGTTTCTCTTTTGACTTGGACTATAGAAGGAACTTCTATTTTCTTATATGTTATTCAACTTTTCCTGAAAGACCATTATTGGTTGCTTGAAAACTAGAGCAGTGCACCAAACATTAATGACTAATATTAATTAATTTATTTAATTACTTAAAAGTTTCCTTTGAATGTGGATTTTAGTTGAAAGTGTGGCTTTGAAAGTCTCTAGCTGGCTGTGAGAAGGAGCGAAACCAACCATGGGTGGGCTCAGTGTGGACTTGACCCTGAGGAGCTGTGCTGGTCTTCAAAACTTGTTTTTCACATTTCAGAGAGGTCTTTGGCTATATCCAGAAGCTCCAGAAGGTGCCAGATTGCTGTATCCTCTGGGGTGATAGCATGATAGAAATCTACTCGTGCATCTATTGCCACTAACTGGATTCTGACCCTGTGACCCAGTAGAATAAAGTAGATCTGCTGGATGAGGCTTCCAATTGTATAAAGCTTTATAAGGTGAATGCCACTTCCTTCTCCTGCTAAATAGCTGATGTGTTAGAACCAATGATCTTTGGTAACAGTTAAGCATTTTAACCACTGCACCAGGAGCGACTCGGTTCGAAAACTAGACAGCATTAAAAATGTTCACAGAAATTTGAAATATATGAAGATGCAGACATTTGAAGCATATCTTTGTCACTTAGTATGATTACCTATTTTTCTTCTAGTTATTATATTTTAATCATTTTATTGGGGCTTCTGCAGCTGTTATCAAATTCCATACATTCATCACTGTGTTGAGCACATTTGTGTATATGTTGCCATTATCATTTTCAAAATACAGTCTTTCTACTTGAACCCTTATTATCAGTTCATTTTCCCTCTTTCCTCACCATCCCTCCCTCATGAACCCTTATAATTTATAAGTCTTTTATTTTTTCATTTTTACACTGACCGATGTCTCCGTTCACCCACTTTTCTCTTGTCTGTTCCCCTAGGAGGGGTTACATGTCAATCCTAGTGATGAGTTCCCATTTCTCAACCCACCTTCCTCCTTACCCTCTTTGTATGGCTACTCTCGTTATTGGTCCTAAGGGGTTTAGCTGTCTTGGATTCCCAGTGTTGTGAGCTCAATCTGTATCTGTGAACATTCTCTGGTCTAGCCCAGTTTGAAGGATAGAGTGGAGGTCATGATGGGGGGGGGGGTGAAGGCATTAAAGGAGTAGAAGACCGTTGTGTGTTTCATCAGTGCTATACTTCCACCTGCCTGGCTCATCTCCTCTAGGTGACCTTTCTGTGAGGGGTTGTCCCATTGTCTAAGATGGGCCTTGGGTCTCCACTCTGCCCTCCCCTTCATTCACATCAATATAATTTTCTGTTCTGGGTCTTTGATGCCTGATACTTGATCCCATTGACACTTCATGATCATAGAGGAGAGACTGGTATGATTCTTCCATGTGGGATTTGTTGCTTCACTAGATAGCCTCTTTATAGCTTCAAGCCTTTAATACCCCAGATGCTACATGCACCACCTTTGCTATGCATCCATTTTGTCTTCAGAGGTTGTGTCAAAAAAGTGAGCATCACAGAATGCTGGGTTATTACAACAAAATGTTCTTGTGTTGAGTAAGTACTTGAGTAGAGGCCCAAATCCTGTCTGTTACCTTCATACTTAACATATAAATATATGTACATAGATCCATTTCTCTATCATTTTACATATATAAGTATAGTTACATGTGTACATGCCTGTATTTAAACCTCTATAAATCTCCTTTGCCTCTTATTTCTTTCCTCTATTTCCTTTTACTTTCCTCTTGTCCCACTATCACGTTTGACCTACATTCGGGTTTCACCAATTCTTCTCAGGTATATTGCACTTGATGAAGCCCCACCAGGCATTCTACTCCCTCCTCCTCCTCATCGAGTTTAGATCACTTGTTGTTCTCTTGTCCCTGGGTTTGTTGACACCTCTTTTCCTTTCCCTCACCTCCCCCTCTCCTATGCACCCCCGGAACCATTGATCCAGTTGTTTTCTATTCAGACTGTTATGCCACCTATCTTATCTAGATAGACAAGCAAAAACATTACTAAACAAAAAAATTACAAAAAAACGGCAACAAGAAAGAAAAGCCTATAAATAGTTCCAGGTCTGTTTGTAGACCTATATGAGTATTTGCCCATCGAGTCAGGGACTTTACTGCTTTGCTCTGCTTGCAGCTCTGTTTTAGGCCCTCAGTTATTCAGCCCATGTGGTGGAGTCAGATTGTGCACAATTCCTGCACTGTGTCTCCAATGTTGTCTCCCGTAGCACTATGGGTCTTTACTGTGCATTGGCTGCTCCTAGCAGGAATACCATCCTTGGGGCTTGGTGGGCCAGGATGTCTTCCAAAATCTTTCCTTCCCTTTGTTTGCTCCTGTGTGCTTTCATAAGAAGGGCCCCTCTCCCAGAGCTTTAGCTTCAGTGCTGTCCTCCGTAGTGAATTCTTTTGGTGCGGTGTGGGTAGGGAGAGGGGATTATTCATGTAGCTGGGATTGAAGCCGCCTATGCAGACCTCTCTAATGATTCGTGCTGGTATCTTATATTCCTGTCATGGCACACCAGTTGAAGTCTGGTCCCTCCCTCCCTCTCCTGTGAAGATAGAAACAATATCCTCCCCTTGAATGAATTTGTGACCTATCCCCCACTATCCATGTCTCTGTTATTTTTTTTTCCTTTCTTTTTTTTCCCTTCCTTTTTAGTCGGCTGCCATATGTATCTCTGGATTGGGTCTAGCCCTTTCCAGTATACCTGGAGCTCACCAGGAATGTTTGCATATAATAGCTTTTCCACCATGCCCCCCCCTTTTAAAGCTTATCTCAGTGGACTCGTGTTTTACTTGTCGTTTTGTGCTTGACTTACTTAGCTTAATTTCCTCCAATTGTTTCATGCAGCAATGTGCTTCACTGCATTTTAGGGATGCGCGGTACTCCATTGTATGTATGTCCATGGCTTTAATCTATTCACCAGTGACGGAAATTTGGGTTGATTCCTTGCAATTGTGAAGTGTGCCGTGATAAACTTTGGAGCACAGATACCTGGCCATGATTTGTTCCTTGCCTCTTCTGAGTATATGCCCAGTAGGAGGATTGCTCGTTCATAAGGCAGATAGTTTTCCATCTGTTTTAGATACCACCAAGTCGATTTCTCTAATGGTTGTACATACCTACAGGTCCACCAGCAATGAATGACAGTTCCTATCTCACCACAGCCCCTCTAAAACCTGTTACCTTTGATATTTGACTAGGCCTATCTTTAAGGGTGTTAGGTAGTATCTCTTATTTATAATTTGCATTTCTCTTATAGCTAATGATTGGGAACATTTTCTCGTATGTTTATTCACCATTCAGATTTCTGCCCTTGTGAACAGTCTGTTTAGGTCCTTTGCCCACGTCCTCAGTGGGCAGTTGTGTTTGTTTGGGTTTTTTGTTTGTTTGTTTTTCTTATTGTAAGCTAGAAGATATTGGAGTTCCTCCAGCTGTTTGTGAGGTGGTGGAATGCAGCAGGATTTCCCCAGCTACTTGGAGAGCCATGGATGGCTTGCAGGAGTTCCCCCAACTGGGTGGAGAGCGAGCAGAGTTGCCATAGGCAGAGTGGAGTGAGTTGGAGGCAGGTAGTGGCATCTGAAAGGAAAGAGAGGGGAGAAAACTATTGCAGGAAAGGGAGAAGGGAGAAAAAAACTAAAGAAATAGATGAGCCGCAATCACCTGACTGTGGGGCTAGAGTGGTTCAAAGGATGGCGAAAGGCAGTGGCACCTGGGCCTGTGTTGCAGTAAAGCCCTTGGGTCCACCAAAGTAGCCTGGAAGCAACTATGACTGTGGGGGCACTAAAGCTAAGTCCCAGCCAGCCTCCACAGTGGCAAGCCAAAAGCCCACAGCTCTTCAAAACCTAGTGTATCTCAGTCGACTTACTTTATGATGCTCCTCCTGTGACCTATAAGAGTATAGTTTCCCTCTTAGTGGCTCTCCTACAGTGATTTCTGAAGAATCCTCTGGTGTGTGTTAATTGGTTGCTGGAACTACTCTTCTACTTTTTCTAATGGGTAGTGGGTGTTATCGGATATTATAAAGTCAATTCTAAGTCATAGGGACACTGGGTGACAAAGCAGAACTTCCCTACGTAGAAGGTTTTTATAAACTATAATCTTTATAAGAGGAGATATGGTGAACTCTTTGCTTAGCACTCTTCTGCTAACCAAAAAGACAGTTATTTAAAGCCTACATCTGTTCTGCTTTAAAGTGTCACAAAGTGAGAATGTCACTTTGAGGACTAAGTTGTACCTCACCCAAGCCCTGGCTTTCTCAATTGTTTCATATGCATGTGGACGCTGGACATTGAGTAAGGAAGAGAAAATAATCGATGCATTTATATTATGGTGCTGGCAATGACTATTCAAATTGCCATGGGATTCCAAAAGTGAAAACAAAACAAAGCAAAAACCCCTATAAAAACTTAGGGTTTCTAGAAGTCAGAATTTACTCAAAGACATTGAATTTTCTCTGATCTGTACAAGATATCATAACCAGAACGTTTTTCCAAGGAATGTTTGTTGAGTTTCAGACCACCAACAATTTTTTAGCATCTGAGTAGATCACTGTAAGACTACAAGAGCTCTTCTTTTGAGGGGGGCGTGGGGATGGAAGTATGTCTAACTCAATTCACTGTCATCAATTCAATTCTGACTCAAAGTGACCCTATATAAAAGGGTAGAATTTCCCCTATAAGTTTTTGAGATGGTGACACTTGACAGAAGTAGAAAGCCTCATCTTTTCCCCCAAGGATCTGACTAGTGATTTCAAACTTCTGACTTTGGGGTTAGCAAACCAACCATAACCTCTATGACACCAAGGTGCCTACAGAAGTATGCAGTGATAAATTATTTTGGTTTTAATTTCTTTTTTCCTCATGACTAATGCTTCCAAGCATTTTTTCTTGTTCTTTTTTGTATTTTTATATTATTTATTCTGATTTCTGATCAAATTCTTTGAACATTTAAAAATAGGTTTTCTAGGTTTGGGATTAATAAATATAAATATTTTTATGTATTATAAATTCAGTTTATATATATACACATATATCCTATTTTCAAAAGATTTTGGGTAGAGTTGGCATTTCTTTAATAATTTTGGAATTCACAAGTGATGACATAGGGTCTAGAGTTAAATTTTGCTAATGATATTATCTACAAATATATATTCATCTGAAGGGGAGTGTTTAGGCTTTCTATATATCTCTTCATTCATATTTTGTAATAAACATAAATGGTTAATGAAATGTCTAATTTACAAGGGGTACACACACATGAAAAACAAGAAAAAAAACTCTCCTTGGCAAGCATTGAGCAACTCACTCTGAGTAAATGCACCCACTGGCATCACCTGGAAAGGTTCTCTCTGGTCACAGTGAACTTTTTCATAAAAGCAGTTTCACTTGAACCTCATTTTTCTGTGGTGGCCAATTTAAGGGAAGAACATGTGGCTGTTAAATTTGTTTCCTGCTTTAAAAAAAGCTGCAGAAAACTGTTATGATGTTGAACACAGCTTACAAGGACAGTGCTATGGGAAAAACTCAAGTGTATGAGTGATTTTCTCATTTCAAAAAAAGGTTCTGGAAGTCTGTCAAATCCTAAATGGACGAAAAATCAGACATCTGTCAAGTTATCAAATGGATGAAAATGTTGATGTATGGTGCATTTGGAGTTCATTCCACCAGATCAGACTGTTAATGAAGCTTTCCATTTAGAAGTTCTGAAAAAGATTGTGTTAACAGTGCGCAACACAAAAGTCCTGATTTGTGGCAGACAGGGGACTGGTTTTGCCACCATGACAATGCACTTGCTCATGCAGCCATCTCAGCGTACCAGTTTTGGGTAAAAAAAAAACACACACACAAATAAAACCTAGCTTGTCTTTATTGCCTCATGCACCTTATTCACCTGACTTAGCTCCATGGACTTCTATTTGTTCTGCGAATGAAGAGTGATATAAAAGGACAGTGGTTTGATGACATGGAAGAGGTGAAGAAAAAAACAAGGGAGGTGCTGTTAGCCATCCAAACAGTTAAGTTTGAAACATGTTTCCAAGAATGGAATCACAGATTTGACAAATGTGTTAAATGTAATGGAGAGTACGCTGAAGGGGATAATGTTGTTTTGTAAAAATTGTAAACACATAGCTTAAAAAAATCCTGTTTAATTTGTGTACTCCTCATTATTACATAAATTTGGTCATAATTTTTCATCTTATTAATATCTGGATGATCTCTAATGATATATTCTTTTTCTCCACTTTACCCTGCCATTCTCTCATCTACTGAAGTGCTTATCGGTTTTATTTTTATTGAATTTTCCACTGGTTTTCACTAATATTTTGAGTTTACTTTTTTCCTGATTGCTATTTATTTTCTGCCTCATTTTCTCTGATTTTCCTACTTTCTTAGTCAAAATTATGTTCACAGGTGTTAGAATAGTTTTCATTGCTTTCTGTCGAAACTGTATTTAGAATGTCTGAGATTTCATATTAATTTAATCATATAGAAAGTTTTCCTCCTTTTATGTTTTGGAAGAATGTGTGAGGAATTCATGTTAATTTCCCTTTGAAAACATAGTAGAAATCACTGATCAAGTCTTCTGGACTAGACTTCTTTGTTGGAAGTTTGAACATTAATTTTTTATTATTGATCAACATCTATATTTATTATTGTTCTATTTATATTTGCATTTATATATGAGGGTTTTTTGATAGCTTTAACACTTGGAGTCTACTTAGTTTAGGTAGTCTCATTTACTGACATAGAATTGTTCATTGTTAACATTTGTAGTTTTCTGTACATAAGAAAGTTTATGATCTCACCAAACGATTTAGGGTTGATGGAAAATCGATGTCTTGTTGATACACATTGCGTGGACAGGATTATTCAGTGAACACAATACTTGCAGTTCTTAAACTCTATTATTGTTCATCATTACCATTCTGAGAGGGAATTATGAAAGCAGACAGAACACACTCCATCTGGTTGTTTGTGTTAAATGATGTCTGTCATGAATGTTGAAGAGCCCTCATGGTGCAAAGTCAGCCGTTTGAAACCACCAGCTAATCCAGGGGAGAAAGATGAGGCTTTCTACTCCAGCAGTGTTACAGTCTCAGAAACCCACAGAGGCAGTTATACCAAGTCCTATAGGGTTGATATGAGTTAGTATAGACTAGAGAGCAGTAAGTTTGGGTTTTTTTAGAATGAAGAATATTTAAGGAAATATGAAAATGAAAACTACTTGTGGAAACATATTGCAGGTCTTCTTTACTATCTCTCTCTCATTGCCTGGGTGAATGGAAATATCTGTTTACATGGTGGTTTTCTCACCATTCATAGATACAGTTCATCACATCAGAGTTTTTTATTAACTCAAGAAGTTCCCAATTTGGACCCAAAATTGTGAAATGCTATCTGAGCTTCCAAAGTAAGAATAATTAGGATGAATGATTTATCTAATTACAAAAATTAATTGATTAAAATCTTTTGGATTATTAACCATACGATATATGTCTTAGATAGATATGTGGGTTTCAACTGAAATACCACTTCCTTCATCTCACTTACTTTGGACATATTATCAGGAGAGGCCAGTCCCTTAAAAGGACATCATGCTTGGTAAAGTAGACGGGCAGTGAAGACGAGGACAGCCTTGCTCTCAGGGGATTGACACAGTGGCTGTAACATTGGGCTCAAGCATGGGAAGCATGGTGAGGCTGACACAGAACTGTCCTGTGTTTGGATTTGATGTTCATGGAGTCACTATGGGTTCGAACTGATTTGCAGGCATCTACCAACAAAAGGCACCCATCCCCACCCTAGAGCTATGTTGCTCCCATTATACAAATGCATAGCACCTTACCCCTCTGTACAATTCACTTACTGTTGTTGTTAATTGTGTGTCTTTCAGCAGCCATCCAAGCATTTATTTAAAAAGAAGAAAGGAAGGGGGAGAGAGGGAAAGAGAAAGAAATGAGAGTGAAAAGAAACACTCCTCAGTCCTACATCTTAAAAGTAATTGCTATTTTTAGCCCATAGTTGAGGTTCTTCCTTTTTTTTCACGGACACTCTGGTTGGCCAGACATGATGTCCTTTTCGAAGGACTGGTCCCACTTGATCACATGCCCAACATGTATGAGAGGAAGTCTTGCCATCTCCTACCTAAAGAGCATTCTGATTACTTCTTGCAAGATGGGTTTGTTTTTTGTCATGGCAGTGTAGGAGGCTGGTCCAGGTGTTTCTTGGTGGGTGACAAATTAGTCCCCCATGTCCCTGTGTCTTTGCAGATAAAATCATTGCAAAATAACTCAGTTCTTTATGACCTTGCAGCTAAAAGCAGTGTAAGATAACTCAGTTCTTATGACCTCTTTAAGATTCCTTTGACCCCTGCATATCCTTGTGCTTATCTTAGAATATATTGCTGTTATTATTCAAATGTTAAAAAAGTGTGACTAGTTAAATAACATCTGCATAGATAAGAGGTTCAGAATGTTTTTTAAAAGCAAGGCCTGTGATGTTTATTTTGTAACCATTCCCTTGTATAAAAACCAAGCTTTGAATATACTGGATACTTCAGTCCATCAGACTGTTGTCCTCTCAATCCCATGCTTTGTACATGTCTCTTTCTTTTCCTCTCATCCACAAGCCTCATTTCAGATGCAGCTTAATGTGGGGTAGCTGGTCTATCACCTGCATGGCAGTCCATGGTCTATTTCATATTCTTCATCAACACTATAAGCCAGAGAAATCTTTTCTTCAGTTTTTCTGATTCATTGTCCAACCTTCAAATGCAAATGAGGGAACTGACAATACCGTGGTGTGGATTGGTCTTCCTAAGTCTTCAAAGGGACATGTTTACTCTAGTATTTTTGCAGCAAATTTTCTCAATGTGATATATTATTGGGTTTTTTTTTTTAATACTGCTTGTATGGGCATTGATTGTGGTTTCAAATAAATTGGCACCTTTAATTTTTTTCTCTGTGGTGAGGATTTTTTGCTTCTTTCTGTACTTACTTTGTAGTTTTTTATACTACCATTCCTTTCTCTACTGATTCAGTTCTTTTAAGAACACTGTCTGACTTGTGGGTGCAGACATCTTGGTTTTAAATTTCAGTTCTAACACCTACCCACATCTACCTTGCATAAATAACTTCAACTCACACTGCGTCTGCACCCTCATCTTTAAAATGAGTGATAGTAGTATCTCCTGCACGGGGCACTGCACATAATACTTTTCATATAGAACCTGATATAATATCCAATAGTTAGTGATTGTTATTTATAAATGATATCGTGCTTAAATATCTTACAAAACCAAGGAATATTTGTGGGGGGAAAGAAAATAGACTCCAGACTGATGATTACCCCATCCCTATAGAAGATTTTAGGGATGAGTTTAGGAGTCGCTGGGTGTACAGAGGGAGACAGTGGAGCATATCCGCGTCTGTAGAGAATCCCACCTTCAGAAATCCTAGGGATAGTTCCACTCTCCCCATAGGGTCCCTGTGAGTCAGAATTGACTTCATAGCAGTTGGGTTGGGTTTGAGTAGTGAAATGGTTAAGTGCTTGAGGACTATCTGAAAGATTGATAGTTCACACCCACTCATAAACACCTCAAAGAGGGCAGGATATCTGATTCTGAAGAGTCACAGCCTGGAACCCCAATTCTTTAGGTCTACTCTGCACATATTGAGTGGACACGATTTGAAGTCCACTTGAAGGCAACTGTCTCTCTCACCCCCTTTGGGTAGATGCTCTTCTCAAACTCATTGCCATCAAGTCAATACCAACCCAGGCAGGGTGGACTGTCTCAGTAAGTTTCTGAAACTATAACTCTTTATGGGAATAGAAAGCCCTGTCTTTCTTCCCAGGAACAGCTAGTGGTTTCAAACTACTAACCATGAGGATCATCACCCAATGAGTAACCACAATGCCACCAGGGATCCCAGATAATATCTAGCCCTTGTCAAAAATGCCATTCACTGTGATTAGGGACAGCAGGAAGGAGAGAGAGTTCAGTGTTTGGTTGCCATTTGGCAAAGGCTTCAAAAATTAATTAGTGCTCCCTGGGGAACTAGCCGAGACGTTATCCACTTGAATAAAATTGCATCTCACAGTGAGAAAACTGATGGAGCTGAGAAGGTAGAATTGTGAGGGTTTCAGGACAGAAAGTCACAAGAGCAGTTCCTTTTCTGGAGCAGACCTGAGGCCAGCCCCCGGGTTCTTGTAAAATGGTGAGCAGAAGATCCTTCGGTTCCAAGGACCATCTGTGAATATGGTTGTTCTGGGAAAAGTTCAGAAAAATTAGTTTTAGGAAATATCTCAACCAAAGGACCTTTAATCAACTACTGGTGTCTTGGTAAAGAATGCTTTTTGTTGTTGTTTAGATAAAAATAGCTCCTGTATTCTGAAACCTTTTATCAGGTCACATAGAAATGGTAATGGGGTAGAGCTGCTGAAACCTGCCTGTACCCTACATTAAAAAAAAAAATCCTTTAAACACCAAAGTTGCTTCAGGTTTTAGTATTCTGCCTGGGATAGTGTATTGTATGCATAAACTCAGGCTGGTGACAAGTCCTGGGCACACAGGATGGAATGAAAGTGGATCTGTTGGAAAAACACAATTCCACAAGTATACTTTCTTTATTCATGTCTTTTTTTTCCCTAGAAACACTTTCATTTCCGCTTGGCTGATTATCCAGGGCTTTAACTCTGATTATACACACTGTGGACAGGAGAAATCCTCCGTAGAATCATTTTTAAGAACGATTGTGTCTCCTAAGGACCAAGTCCATTGTCCATAACCCTCTGCAGTGTATTTAGATGATCTTGTATAAAATCACCTCTTTCTCCTGACCTGTTTGTGTGTAAGTACAACCTATGACTAGTTAGTCATCAGTATTCCTCTTGGATATGGATCATAAGTCCCACGGGTGAGTTTTTTTTTCTTTTTGAATTTCAAATCTGGCAAGTGTTTGGACTCTTAGTACACATTACTTTAGATTAAAATTAAGTAGTTTTCAATAATTCTGCATTTGACTGTCTATCCCTTCTTTTTCCGCTTCACAGGTTTCTCTATCCTTTTTCAGTTTCCCCTCTTCTCCTTTTTCTCTCTTCTTTCCTATACCTTCTGTCTTCTCTTTCCATTTTAGTTTTTTTCCAGTCCTCTCTCTTTGTCTCTTCCGTCACCCGCTCTCCCCAGTCTCCCGCTATACAAATACATTTTAGTGTCCTCCATTAGAAACATCACAGAGCTAAAAATGAAGAGCTCATAAGACCAGTAAGGCACGCCATTTCACAACCCATTTATTTGAAGAGTGAGTGAAGGTTACGTTGTCCAGAAACTCGCAGCACTCTATCATAAAAGTTAATTTTGGAAGGATTACATTACATTGTCTATATTTGAGGACTTGGTTTTGGAAAATGAATGATTAAAATGAACCATCAAAAATACTACAAAAACAAGCTGCAAAATAAGACAATTATTAAAATATTATGTTAAGTATGATCTTAGCAGTCAATTGTGTGTATGTGTGTATTCTCTAAGTGTGATGACCTTTCTTTCTGACATTTATCCTTGTTTCCCTCATTCTCTTAACTTTCTCAGATAACTCTTCCAAATCAGTGCTTTTTGGAGATATTTGGAAACTTTTTTTATTTTATTTCATTTTGGTTCTACTTGCCTCAGAACCTCAAACAATAAAATAACAATAATTCTAATACGTTTGTCAATCTTATCCCTATAATCACTCAAAATATATAGGTGTGTATAGTAATCTTTTTATAAGTAAGAAAAATTGAGCTTCCAAATAAAATGATGTTATATAATAATACAAGTAAGACCAGAACTCCAAACTATCTATTTGGGTTTTGAGCCCATTTTCCTTATTTGCTTAGCTAATTTTCAATTTCTCCTTTTTTCTTCCCATTTTCTTTCTCTTCTGCGTTCTTCCTTGTCTCAGAAAATGCTTTGAATGCTTCCACTATAGGCAACATTGGTCATAGAAAATGAATAAAAGATATATATTTGTAATTTTAAGAGTTTACCAAACATTATCACCAAATAAATGCACACATGAAGAACAGTATGTCAATTCTTCTTACCAATGTAATTTTTCTGCTGGCCAATATAAGATAACATTAATTCAGATCAATTTTCCTATGTCTTCTGGGATTGCTTTGGAAATGATTTGAGTGTCCAGATTTATTCCTTTTTGCTATAAATCATTAGCTTCTCCTGTTGGAGAATACGTTTCTTTTCTCTTCTTTTTTCTTGTGTGTGGAAAATAAATAGTTAATCGGCCATTTATCATTCAACAATCTTCACATGTACTCTGCAGTGACATTAATTATATTATTCAACTATTCATCATATTGTACAGTCATCATCATTAACCATAGGCACTCATTTCCATCACCACAAACAGAAACTCAGTAAACCTAATTTTTCTTCATTTGTTTCCCTCAGTCTACCGCTAACTGTTGGCAATCACAAATAAACTTAGTTCTCAATAAACGTACTATTCTTGATATGTCATATATGTGAGATCATGAAATATTTGTACCTTGGTGACTGACCTTTATCTTTCAGCATAATGTTTCTAAGGTTCACATATGGCAGCATGTACCAGGACCTCATGATACAATTTGACAACTAAGATTTACCCTGATATCTGAGATAAGGAGACTATAACATAACAGTACTTCACTCCTGGTGAAGTAAATAAGATCCCAGACAAACGAAGCAGGACAAAGAATGTCTCATGTACTATAGAGCTTGAAAGAATCCCTATATGAGTTTTCAGCTTCTTGTATGAATTAAATTAGTAGAACGATTCTAATAACTTTGAGGAAAATATGTGTACTCATATATATTTGGGTATCTAAAGGTATGCTACATGCATGGCCACACCATGGAATGACTTTTTAAATTTTATGCATATGAAAACTAAGGCCACTGACATGGTTTCCAGCATGTGTTTGCATTCTGTAAAAATATAGCAAAATAAATTGCCTATGGGAATTATTATATTTTAAGTAAAAGTAGCAATGTTGAGGATTGTGTGACTTTATTTTCAGGGACATCAGCTGTCGTCTGAACTGAAGTGATGGCAAGAGTAAATAATGTGACAGAATTCATCCTGTTGGGTCTGACCCAGAATAAGGAGCTTCAAAAATTCTCATTTGCTTTGATCTTAATTCTCTACTTGGTCACCCTGATTGGTAATCTCCTCATTGTGATCACCATCAGCACCAACAGGGCTTTAGGGTCCCCCATGTACTTCTTCTTGTCTTATTTATCCCTAATTGATAGCTGCTTTTCTTCATCCATAACCCCCAAAATGTTAGCTGACACCCTTGCTGTGAGAAAATCCATCTCTTTTGTGGGGTGTATGACTCAAGTCTTTATTGAGCATCTTCTTGGTGCTGCGGAGATCATCCTGCTGACCGTGATGGCCTACGACCGCTATGTGGCCATCTGCAAACCCCTGCACTACACGACCATCATGAGCCACAAGCTGTGCATTATCCTGGTGGCAGTGGCCTGGGCTGGAGGCTTTGTCCATGCAACTGGTCAGATCCTCTTCACAGTCTGGCTGCCCTTCTGTGGCCCCAATGTCATAGACCACTTCATGTGTGACTTGAACCCTTTGTTGAAGCTTGTCTGCATGGACACTCATACCCTTGGTCTCTTTGTTGCTGCCAACAGTGGATTCATATGCCTCTTAAACTTTCTCCTCTTGATGGTCTCCTATGTGGTCATCCTGCGGTCCCTGAGGACCCACAGTCTCGAGGGGAGGCGCAAAGCTCTCTCTACCTGTGTTTCTCACATCACAGTGGTCATCTTATTCTTTGTGCCCTGCATATTTATGTATCTGCGCCCAGTGACCACCTTCTCCATTGATAAAGCTGTGGCTGTCTTTTATGTTGTGATCACTCCCATGCTGAACCCCTTAATCTACACCCTCAGAAACACAGAAGTGAAAAATGCTATGAAGAAGCTGTGGGGCCAGAAAGTGACTTCAACTAATAATTAATTGGTGATAAATAAATGCACCAAAATAAATTGCTTTAGTTGAAAAATGTTGACAATAAAAAAGATAATTCATATCATTCAAGTTCAATACTATTTGTCAAAAATAGTTTGATATTGGCATATAGAGCCTTTGAGAAAAAGCCTGCAGAATAAATTACTTATCAAATATCCTGTTTAAATTCATTTACTTATTGCCTAATTAGCTGTTGACCACTAAAATAGAGATTAGAGGAATTTGATCTTGTTAAAAGGTAGGTTACTTGATCAGAGTTCTAGATGATATAATTTAATAAGGTGCTATTGTATTTGGATATCCACATTTTGAAAATTTCAAAGTAGTTCTGAAACCCGAGAGCTACATAGATGCTTTGAACAATACTATTGTCGATCATGGTCACATCATCAGCCATTGGTGGAACCACTTTTTAAGGCATTTCCTGATACTATCTCACACAGCTAAGGCTGTGACTCTTCAGTGAGACTCTCTAATATTCATAAATTATGCAATGAAAGCCCACTATTTTTAGCAATTGCAAAAGAAAAATATAATATCCTGGTGCAGATGCTTTGGTATATATATATATATATATATATATTCATTTTCTATTTGTAATCTGTTCAATCAAGTCGTATTTTTTCTTTCCTGCCTCTAAAATAATTGTTTGCCACTTTTACTACTTCATTGTTTGGATAAATCCTTTTAGTAATTGTTATGTTAACTAGCTCTTTGAGTCAATAATTTTTATAGTTTTTTCTTTATGCAGTTGATTTATGCATTATTTCTTATATGAATATTGAGAAGGAATAAATGATAGAGTCTAATATGTCATAATCGTTGAGACTATAATAACAGCATGACAGCTTTGAATTTAAATGATGGTTTTTCCAATTGTAACACAAACCTTTCCAAAATATGTATATTTCAGGTTTCAGTTTAAGAGAAATATGTGGCATTATCAGAATATAATGAAAGAAGCTGTGTGACAATGTTAGTAGGCACTAGATTTTTAATAAATACTAGTTATTATAAATATTTTATTAGTGGTTTATTTAAAATCATACCACTATTCTTGTAGCCCTAAGAATTGTTCTGTTTTTCTTAGTGTTTTAAATGATATGATCCTTTTAATCTCTGCTCTTGTGTCAATTAATATTCTGAAAGGTGACTAGTCTACTGATGTTCCTGGGGCTCTGCAAGAGGTTCCTGTCTCCTGGCTATTCTTGAATATCTTCCTTGTGAAATTCCTTCTGTGACCTCAGAGTAAAGTCACTTTGGGCTGTCTTTCTTCTAAGATCAAGGAGTAATTTAAATATGAACGTAAAGTCAATAAAGAGAATATGAGCAGATTTTCAATGGAGTTCTTTGTTCAGAGGTGGGAGTGTGGTACAGCAGTTAAGAATAGACTACAGGGTTAGGCTTTCTCGGATCCAATGTGAACCAGGAACATAATTTAACATTTCTATTTGTGTTCCATCTATAAAATAATATTAATTATACCTACCTCATAATGTGGTTCATTATATCAAATAGGATCAGATATATCAGTTGCTGAAAACAGTGAATAGCACATATAAATGTTATAAAATAATTTTTAAGGGACAACGAAAGGTGCTAACCAACTTCCACTTGAGTCCGATTTGTGCTGGTATCTCTTCTAGAACTAATAGGAGCCTCGTGTTGTCTGGGTCTGGATATCTGTGGGTATTGCTCTTGCATCTCTCTTCTTAGGTGAAAAGTTACTTTCTTTTGTGGATAACCTAAACTCATTGTTTTATTGTTTTTTGTTTTGTTTTGTTTTACTTTGCTTTTGTTTTCTTTATTGAACTTCAGGTTAAATATCATAGATAATTAATTCTGTGTATAGCCTCCAAAAGTGCTGTAAGCATCACATTTTTAAGTGATGCTGAAAGATGTGGACCTTAGAAGTAAAAAGGATCTAGAATTATTTTCCATCTCATAAGTTAATGTGTCGGAGCCAGCCGACAAGTCAAACAGTCCTGAAAGGGGGTGTGAGGATTAAGGAAAAAAAGAGAGACAGAAAGTACTGGGAGGGCAACAGTCTGATGGACGGAAGCACCGAGTTTATGCTGCACATTTATATCCATGCAGAAACAACCCGGGGTTAATTATCTCGTTGCTAAGCAAGCACATTTGATACACATAGCAAATCTATCTTCTGCCAAGCCAGACATCTTTGAGAAAATTAAGTCACCTGTTTTTCCCAGACCTTGCATACTTTTTGTCCTTGACAGTCTGTTCAAAACGTAAAGTCACAGAAGAAATCAGCAAACACTGACACATAGGTCACGAGACTTCTCAGCCATTTCAAGGTTGATTCTTAATGGCCTTCAACCTTAATGCAACATTCATGCATTTCACAGTCACTCAGAAATTTTTTTAATCTTAGTTCATAAGTACAATGAAATGGTAGTACATATTCTATCAGGTTAATACCTTTAAGAATTAAGTGAAATAATTTGTGGATAGTATTTAAGGCAGTGTGCTTATTACTCAAAGAGACCAAGAATATCAGTCAATGCAAATTAGTTTCAAAAAGAAATTCTAAGTCACATTCTCAATAAATTACTTCTTTCACTTCATCAGTATCCCATTTTTGTCTGGATAGTTTAAAAATTATATGAGTTATATTTGTTATTCTATTATATGTTGATAATAGCATAGCTGAGAGTCAACCCAGTAGAATTAATGCAAGATAGAGAAAATTAACTTTAAGTAAAGTGCTTAAAATTCTAAATACCTCCCAAATTAAAATAAGCATCAGAAAGTCCCCAAAATTTGATCTTTTAGAATGATAAATAAGAAAACAGGCATAATATAACCAATAACTGTAATAAAAGTTAATTTTATTTACTACACTGTGGCAAGCACTCTGAAGACATTGACTTACTCAATTCTTGTGAGACCCTTATAGAGTAGATGATGATATTTGTCTTCCCAAAGGCCCCATTGAAGCTTGAGTCCCTTCAGTTGCTTGCTAAAGGTCACATAGCTAGTAGATGGCTGAGTTGGGATTTGAAACCTTGTAGTATGTCTCCATAATTTAGATTGTTACAGGAGGGGCATAGATCGATAGTATATATCCAAATTAAAGGGGAAAAATTAGCAAAATGTAAAAGAAGAAAAAACAAACAAAATGATACAAGTGATATAATAGAGATAAGCTTAGAAGAGACAAGAACCACTGTAAATTAGGTGTTCAAAGAAGTATCCTTATATCTAGGTAGGTGAGACAAGGACAGAGAAAAAGATGATGGAAACCATGAGAGAGATGTTTTTGTAAGCGAAAAGGAGAATTATATTTGACCTGGAAGGGAGCCATAATTTACTCTCTTTATTCTTGAAGATCAACAAGTTTAACTATAATAATAACAATTTGACTTTAAATTAAAATCTGAATTGAAATAAGTACAAATTATACTCAATGAGTCATCTCAGCGCAGCAGACTTTGCATCTTTTAAGGCTTTTGATCTCATTGGTAAATCTGGTGCAGTCAATAACATTCATGTCAAACTTGCTTCTTCATGAACTTCTTTCCTTATAATTGTGACTATTCTCTTTTCCATATAAAAACCCTTTCATTCAGAGCACATACATGGGTACAGACAAGAGCTGGAAACAAGGGAATCCAGGACAGATAAACCCTCTGGACCAATAAGGAGAGTAGCAATACCAGGAGGGTAAGGGTAAGGGTAAGGTGGGGGTAGAAAGGGAGAAATGATCACAATGATCTACACATAATCCCCTCCCAGAGAGATGGACAACAGAAAGGTGGGTGAAGGGGACATCAGTCAGTGTAAGATATAAATTATAAATTGTCAAGAGTTCATGAGGGAGGGAAGGAAAATAATGGAGCTTATACGAAGGGCTCAAGTAGAAAGAAAAGGCTTTGAAAATGATGGTGACAAATGTACGAATGTGCTTGATACAATGGATGGATATATGGATTGTGGTAAGAGCTGTATGAGCCCCCAATAAAATGATTTTTAAAAAGAAAAGAAAGAAAATTACCATATTTAGGTCTCTGTAAACTAAATAAATCTAGGAAATGGGAAAAAAAATCTAAAGCCTTTCATTCATTTAAGTATCTGAGCATAGCTGATTAGCATAAAGAATGTGTTCATCGAATTTTACACTAAATATTTATTATTTAATAAATTATATTATTGGGGGCTCATACACCTTTTATAACAATCCATACATCAATTGTATTAAGCACATTTGTACATATGTTGCCATCATCATTCTCAAAATATTTGTTTGAGCCCTTGGTATCAGCCCCCATTTTTTCCCTCCACCCCTCATGGACCCCTGATAAATTATAAATTATTATTATTTTCACATCTTACACCATCCCTGTCTTCCTTCATCCACATTGCTGTTGTTTGTCCCCCTGGGGAGGTGGGTGGGGCTTATACATGGAGTGGAATAAAACATGGCCCGGTCCTACCGTAACCTCACAATGATTACTGTGTTTGAACCCATTGTACAGCCACTGTGTAAATACATCTTGTTGGAGGTCTTTTTCTCTTCCTCTGAACCTATATTTTACCAAGCATGATGGACTTTCCCAGGGACTGCTCTCTTGCGATATCATGTCCAGAGTTTATGAAATAGAACGCCAACTATGGTCAAAATGTAGAATGTGATGTCATTGCTATTGAATACTTTGAGTTGTCTTCTTTCAAGGTTAGCATTTTTTCTATATTTTTTTACTTCAATAAAACCAATGGAATAAAAATTTTGTGTTCTTAATGTATATATCCTGAAAACAAAGTTCAAAAAACTCACTGCCATCAAGTTGATCCCAATTCATAGTGACGCTATTGGACAGGGTAGAGCTGCCCCATGGTTTCAGAGACTGTAACCCTTTACAGAAGTCGAAAGCCCAATCTTTGTCCCACACAGCAGCTTGTAGCTTTGAACTGCTGCCTTTTGGATTTCAATCCAATGTGCAAATGCTGCACCATGAGGGCTACTCACATGTCAGTTTATCATACGTTAATGGCTTCATTTTACTGTGATTCATGCTAGGAGCTATACGATTGGTATTTCAAATACTAGCAGGGCTATCCAGGGTGAACAGGTCTCAGTGGAACTTCCAGAGTAAGTCTAGACTAGAAAGAAGTCAGTCTGCTCCTAAAAAAAGCAGCCACTGAGAACATTATGAGTAGTACCTGAACAAGGAAATGTGGCATGGTTTAAAATTAGAAACAGTATGTGTCAGGTTGAACCCATCCATTGTGCTTAGTCAATCTGTCTGCTGAGCCAATGGCATATTTCATTGGCAAAAGCTATTGCACAAAATCGCTTTACAGTGTTAGACAACAAAACGTCATGTTGAGGACAAAGGTGTGCCCGAAGTAAGTTTTTGCTACTTCCAATCTCCTCTCTGCAGTATCCTGCAGAGTTGTTTGTTATGGGAGACCACGCGATGGCTTTGTGTTGCTGTGTTAAGTACTTCGGGGTCTCGTTTTTGCAAGGAGAAGCTCTGTGGTGAAGCAGTTTAGCACTTGGCTGTGATCCTGGAGGTCTCTGGTGTAAAGCCAGCAATAATTCTGTAGGGAAAAACACACGGCAATCTGTTCTCTTAAAGAGTAAACCAAAAAAAAAAAAAAAAAACATCTCTGAGAAATGCAGAAATGAAAAATACTCTGATGTGACCTGGGTGGAAAAAATCACAGAAGATAAATAATAAATGTTCATCCACCAAGAAGGGAATTATTTGGATGTAGATTAAATATCCTTGGACCAAGAAATCGTTTGTGCTTATATAGATTTTTTTCCTTGTAATACTAATGGAGGCATATCCGTAGTCTTTACTTCTACAATGCTGCTGAGTGGATTTGAACTAATAACCTTTACCTTAGTAGTGGAGCACAAATAGCTTCCACTATCCAGAGATGAAATACAGATATCTAGGTGACTATATTTAGAACTATGTGTGATGGGATACAGACCCATATACAAGATGGCTCAGAGTGCTTGTGAGAAAAACACATAATCTGCTTATTCTATATTCCATAAACTTTTTGAAGCTCTCTATGTGGTTGAATACAGATCATTGCATGGTCAGATAATAGTATATGGTAATATAAAGCATCATTTATAAATGGATACTGATTTGGGTACAGTCAAATAATCATATGAGTATCCGATACATATCCATGTTTTGTCAGAAACAAATTAACGTATATTTACAAAGAAACATGTGTACACAGTTGAATCCAAACTATGCATGTCAAGTATGCTCATTCAGACAAATATGTGTCAGGCACACTTTCAAGCATGTTGTTGGACACAGGCCTGCAAGCAATTAAACACAAATATGTGCATTTGTTGGATACACACCTAGGCATAATCAATTACAATCTTTGTGTGCAGATATAGATCAGCATATGGTCAGAGAAAAACCCATGTATCATAAAATACAGACAGTTGTGTGGTTAAACAAAGGCTCATATGGGATAGAACACATGTATGTTGTCAGAGATACATATCATAAAATAGAGATATTTGTATGATTGGAGATATAATAGTGTCTGGTGAGATATGTATTTTATATAGTCAGATAAATATTTGTTTGTGGTAAGATACAGATTTATATATTATTAGGCTCTAGTCTCTCATATGGTCCAATACAGACCTTAAATATTGATTTATTTCTCTGTAACCAGAGAGAAACTTCCCAGGTGACACCACTGGGTACATTGACTCTGAGCGAATTGCTGGATACTTCCCTAGCAGGAAAATTAGATACTATGAAAGCTCTACCCAGCAGAGCTGTTTATTTTTTTAGCTTCTTTGGGAGTACTCCCTCTTATGACCACCAAGAAAGATCACTTGGAAGAAGGATGCATCCTTTGGAACTAGGGTTCCTGTGTTGGGAACCTTTTAGTCCCAGGGGAAGATAGCAAGATACAAGATTTCTGAGAAACACCGACCCCACAGATGTTGAAACTTGAAGAGTGAACAGAGAGAGAAAGCTTTCCCCTGGAGCTCCCAAAAACCAAATCCACTGCTACCTACTTGATTTCTACTCTATAGCAACCCTATAGGACAGGGTAGAATTGCCCCTGTGAGTTCGCTTACAGGTGTAGAAAGCCTCTTTTTCCTCCTGAGGAGTGGCTGGTTGTTTCTAACTGCTGACCCTGCAGTTAGCAGCCCCATGTTTTAACTACTTTGCTACTAAGGCATCCGCCCAATATTTGGACTTCTAACTCTTAAACGGTGACAGGAAATGTCTGTTAAAACCATCCATTTCTTGCTTTCTGTTATAGCACTACTAAATTATAAAATACCAGTTTATGGTCTGGTAAATATTTCCAATTTATTTGATATAGAACTATATGTGTCAAAAGAGATACATGTGAGATCAGACACAATCCCTTATGTGTTTACATATTGACTCAGGTTTGGTCAGATGTAGATCTTTGTGTGATTCTGTACACACTCCTGTGTGATTTTATCTAGATCCAGTCATGATTGGATAGCATGTTTTGATATGCCAGTGCCTGAGAAGGGTCAGGAAAATTCTGTGCACACTCTATTGAGGTCATTGCACATATTCATTGAAAATTATAAAGTAAGCCTTTACATACATCTCTCTATATAGATAACATGATAATATCATTTTATCAAAATATATTTTAGTACCTAAAATTCTAACTAGATTTTGTATGAAATTTTCAAATCTTAGTGTTACTAAGGTTGATCAGGAAGAAACAAAATTTTGGCAGTGCCTAATTTTTAAATAGGTAATTAGTATAAATTATTCTATCATATAAATAACATTTAAAATATTTGATTGCCAAAATAATGTCATTGGCAAATAAATCAATTTCTGAAATAAAATAAGCTTTTAATGATGCAAAAATAGAATCCTTCATATCTATAAGGTGACCCATTATATGGAAGAGTTTAAAATTTTTATTGAGAAAAATTAATAAATAAAGGAAGAGTTTCAAATTATTATTGAGAAAAATTAATGAATGATTCTATCAGAATATTTTCCTTATTTAGAAAAAAATAATTTTATTATTCTCTCATGTTTTGATGTAGCTATACAAATTTTAAAATTGGTTCAATATCCAAAAGTGCAGAATGTAGCTATAATAATTAATTCAAAGACACCAAATGCTCAATATTATTTGATAAACAGTGTTATTCTTAAAAAGAATTGAGGTGATGTGAGGAATATCCAAGTAATGAAGCCAAACCTAAGCCCATTGCCACTGAGTTGATTCCAATACATCATGATCATATAAACATCATGACAGAGTACAACTGTCCAATAGGGTAGCCAAGGCTATAATGTCTAAGGAAATTGGCTGTTACATCTTTTTTCTTGCAGAGAAGCTATGAGATTCAACTCACAGACATTTCAGTCAGCAGTTTATTGCTTAACCCATGCACCATTGGAGCTCCTTTCCGTGAAATAATAGAGTAAAATGAACTCAAGTTCCCTATCACCTTCAAACCCTATTGAAACAATACTAAGTAGAGAAGGTAGGGACCACACGTGTCTTTTACCATAACTTTCCTACTATATAAGAAGGAGAAAATAATTTATTTTAAGCTGGAAAAAAGAGAAGTATTCCCAAAGATATTGTGAATGGGGCCTTCATCAAACACAACAATCTATTCTGTTTGTTGCCTAAAAATCTGCATTCCCTTAGTAAGAGATGAATGAATGGAAGCAATCGACATTTTTCTTGGCAATGAACCATGCCAAATAATTCAGTGTTGAGTACTGTATTGTACATTTGAAGACCACTGATTAGGATTTTGCTCATTTTAAATATAACATTTAGGGTCTCAGTCTGGATTAGTAGGGCATGTTCCTCTGTAAGCCAAAAGGAGAAGGGGCTTTAAAACCTAACAGTGATTATTAGATATAGTGAACTTCCTAGGAAGATGAATAGTCATCTTTTTCCCAAATGGTAAACTAACTAGGACTTTTTCTTTTTCTATCTTGCTTGTTCATTCACATTATTTTGGTATGTGTTTTCTTGTTGTGATTAATTTAGAATTATGATTCATCTTCTCATTTAAACACACATATTAAACACTGTAAGCAAAATTACATATTTAAGGAATCTTTCAAGATACAAAGATAAATATATTTGTAGTCTTTCTGTATAGAGTTATATGCATCATATTATATGCCTTATTTTGAATTGTATCATTTTAATATCTGAAATTAACTTTGTGATGGTAAAAGGTTTATTTAAGAAACTTGTTAAAATTTCCATTAATTTAAAATTTTCACATTCACTATAGTATAAAACATAGATTATGATATATATCTATAGATCTGAAGAAACATCCTAGTACAATAAATCAAGTATATATTTTCCTCACTGTTATGGAGTCATTGCTGACTCATAGTGACCCTGTAGGGCAGGGTAGAAATCCCCTGCAAGTTTCCAAAACTATAACAGTTTATGGAATAGAAAGCTCCATCTTTCATCTGTGGAAATTTTATAATCAATATTCTACCATATACAAGTTACATGACACGAGGAACTATTTATCATAATTAAATATTACAGATTCCTGAAATTACACAACAGCAAGGGGCTTGGGGGTTTCTCATCTTCTTTTGTTTACTGGAAGGTTCGAATTTAATTGAAAGAAGGTGAACCAGTTGTCTGCACTTCATTTTCTTTTTCTGGTCCAAAGTTTCTTCATGGCACTTTTTATCTCTGCATTTCTGAGAGTATAGATTAAGGGGTTCAGCATGGGAGTAAAAACAGTGTAGAACACTGTCAAGTATTTATCAATGGGTAAGGTGTAAGGAGGTCTCACATACATAAAGATACAAGGGACAAAGAAGAGGACCACCACAGTGATGTGGGAGCCACAGGTGGATAAGGCTTTGCGTCTCCCTTCCTGACTTAGGTTCTTCAGGGAGTTCAGAATGACTCCATAGGAGATGAGCAACAGCGTAAAGATGACCACACATATGGCCCCGTCATTGGCAATCACGGTGAGGCCAATGACATAGGTGTCAGCGCAGGCAAGTTTTAATAAGGGGTACATATCGCAGATGAAATGGTCTATGATATTGGAACCACAGAAGGGAAGGTTATAGACAAAGAGAAGATGCAGGCCTGCATGCACAAAACCTCCAAACCAGGCCAATAGCAACAACAGAACACACACCCGTTGGTTCATGATGGTCATGTAATGCAGAGGTTTACAGATTGCCACGTAGCGGTCATAGGCCATGACCACCAGAAGTAAAATCTCAGCACCACCAAATAAGTGTCCAATAAAGAGCTGAGCCATGCAAGCTTGGAAGGAGATGGTTTTCTTCTCGTAGAGTAAGTTTATAATCATGTTTGGGGTGACTGTAGTAGAATAAACAGCATCCATGAATGACAAGTAGCCCAGAAAGAAGTACATCGGGGCATTCAGGGTTGGACTCATCAGCACAGTCACGACAATGAGGAGGTTACCCACCATTGTGATGATGTAAATGAGCAAGAACACAGAAAATAGTATTTTCTGACCCTGAAGACTCCGAGTGAGCCCTAAGAGGACGAACTCAGTCACATTGTTCCTTAGTTCCATACGTTCTTCTCTACGTCATTTTTTTCAGAATTAAGGACAAAGTTACCTGTAAATATAATGATGACTCATGACTTTTTGAAGCCTTAAACTGATTTGTTTAGTAATTCAACAAATACCTCTGATCTGCCATTATTCACCACCGTCTTAGATTGTAAGACTATAAAATGATTAAAGGGTGGTTTACAGCTTCAGTGAGCTTTCAAAAATGTAAAGACAATTAATTACTAAAATATATGTGAAGAGAACAGATTAGCAAATAGGATTGTCACATCAATTTTCCACATTAAAGTAAATAAAATTATAAAAAACAAAATGTGTATAAATATTCATAAGCAAATTTATTATGTTATATATACATTATATCTTATATTTATACTGTGTCTAAACACTTTTTATACTATACACTATAAGTGAATGTAAAAAGATTACAGATTTAATATGCAAAGGAAAGGATTGTTTACTTAATAATAGTTTTCATGTTAATAAACAAAATTATTTTCTACATTCTAGGAAGAGCATAATCTTTTTACCCAGGAACTAAAATTCCAAAGGGACATTTTTCACTACTTTATAATTCTAAATAAAAATATTTATATGCTCATAAAGGAAATATGGGAAAGTAGAATTTTTTGTTTAAACCAGTTTTCCTTTACATTGGTCGGTGTGCAGGAATGCAATAGATGAGTGGCACTTCCAAGGGGAAAGAGACATACACCCAAATGAAAAGGCCTATACTAGAAATATTAAATATTATCAATATTAAACAACCCTGATAGCTCCTATAATAATCTTAGTAATGTTATCTAGTTAAGATAGCTCTATGACAATAGAGCCTCTATGACAATCTTACCTAATAATTAGCACCTCCTCTTCCCAATACACGGATCGTCTGTGTCTGTGACCAAAACCTGTGTGTGTGTGTGGATCCATACTCTCTGTAACTCTTCACACAGTGATTCTGCAATCCCCCCTCTATTTCCTACATGAACCATTTTCCTGTCTACATCTTCTCTGCATTTACACTAGATAATATCTTGAGTGTTTTAACAATTTATCATTCAACTCCACATTCCTTTTAAGAAAGTGACAGAATTCTCTGTTCTTTACACAAATACCTTCCCTTTGCTAAATGTTATGATCAATTTTGGTCCTTGTCTTGCCCAAACTATCAGTCCTGTGAGTAGAAATAATAGCTTTCTTGTCTAACTGCTGCTGGTGTTGTTGTTAAGTGCTGCCGAGGTAGTGTCACCTCATAGTTGTGTCATGTGTAACAGAAGAAAAGACCCACTGCCCGGTGATGTCCCATCCTCACAAGTATTCTGTAATTGGCTTCCTTATCGCAAACACTATGTCATCCCATTTATTACCCTAGTTCTTCCAACTCATTAATTCAAAGCTTGAAGATTTACAACATTCTCTAATTATAACAGATTGATGATGCTTATCTAACCCTTGTAAATGTACTCTAGATCTTTATATTATGAAAACATGCCAAAGGGTATTACAAATTTGAGTCACTTCCCATAGATATTATCAATCTTTAATGGGGTTGGTTATACAAATTATTTTAAAATGTTTGACTTTCCAAATCACACAACCAATATTCTCTTGTTCAGCCTAAAGCTTACTGAAACCTCTTGCATATAAAAATGCTTCCCAGATTACCTGCAAAACCAAGCAGTCATTTGATGCAAATTTGAAATTCCAGCACCCTAAAAATAGCAGCTTCATAACTGATGCCGTTTCTGTGGATAGATAAAGTAAGATCCCACACAGTCCATCACCAGATCAAAAGAAATGTGCCTATTTGGAAAATCCTTTCCATGCTTCAGGAAGTCAGTATCATCTCAGTCTTTCAAAAAATTGTTATCTTTTAAATGATTAGGATTTTCAATAGACATATCAAATCAGTTCTGCAAACAAAAGAAGACTATATTTTCATTAAAAGAGTCCAAACAACCCCATTGTAGGAATACTTTTTCTAAAACAAACAAATGTTAAATAAGCAATGGAGTTAAAGACTAAAAAGTAAATTTCACAGGAAAGAGAAATGGGAATTATTCAGATGAATATTTTACAGTTTGTGTTTCAGAAGTGAAAGAGTGTTTAAAAAGTCTCAGTCTTGATACTGGCCTGATTTCCTAGAGCATAGTTGTGCTTTGGTTTGTTTGAATGATGGAGAATAATTTCATTTTCATATCTAGTTATGTGTTGAGCCCATCATTTCTTTCCCCAAAAAAGTCAGCCATGCTACAACTCATATAGACAAGTATTCTCTTTGATGAGAGCAATAATATTTATGTACTTTATTTGTTTTTGAACTACAGTAAATATTGTTGAGTCATTTAATTGGTATATCTCAAAAATGATTATTCTATAATTAAGCTCATTGGGACTTTAATCATAATTCTGAGAGTAGATCCCTCATCTCCAGAGATACCAAAAGAATAATCCCCCATAGTTAAAAAGGCCATGAGGTCCAGGTCCTCAGGAGAGAAAAATGCACAAAGGGAAAATCTGAGGTCAAACACCAATAGGGTCTGGCAGTTTGGATAAGAAAAACTCTCTTGTTTCAATCATGACTCTCAAATTAGGTAATCAGAACACGGAGGTCACAAAGCAGAAGAAATCGGTGCCAAAAAGCATTTCTAGCCGACTTCAGTCCTGTACTCTTTATTCTTTTAATAAGACAGAAAATCAATACTCTACTTTGTGAAAGTCATAAATCTTTGTTACTACCAGCCTCATCCTACACTTAATACAATCAAGAAAGCAAGCAGAAGGATGGCATAGCATATCCCAGTGTTCTCAAAGATTCCATCGTCTTGAGAGGCAGCGGGGGAGTTAGATACGATGCTGTTGTTGTTGTTTGTTAAGTATGGTTTTTGTTGTTGTCCTTGTTAGGAGCTATGGAAGCAGTTCTGACCCACAGAGTCGCTGGTCACTGCAGAATATAACACTGCTTAGTGTCCTCCATTGTCACATGTTCCTGTGCTTGAGCTCATGGTTGCAATCAGTGTGTCAATTCATTGGTTGAGAGACTTCCTATTTTTCACTGCTCCTCTAGGAAGGATAAAGTCCTTCTCCAGAGACTTCTGTCTACTGACAACACGTCCAAAGTGCTTGAGAAACAGTCTCGCCTTCCTTGAGTCTAAGGATCAATCTGACTATACTTCTTCCAAGAGCGGTTTGTTTGTTCCCTTGGCAGTCCATTGCACCCTCAGTATTCTTTTCCAGCATAAGTCAAAAGTATTGATTCTTCATTGTGCTTCCTAATCCCCATGTATATGAGGTAATTGAAAATACTATGGCTTGGGTCAGGCACACTTTACTTCTCAAAGTAACTTCCCTCCTTTTTAACATTCTGAAGATGTCTTGTGCAGCAGGTTTTCTCAATGACTCTCGTCCTTTGATATTCTGACTGCTGATTCCATGCGAATCGATTGTGGATTGAAGCAAGACAAAATACTTGACAATACCACTCTAATATCTGTTTATCAAGATGTTACCTGTTAGTCAAAAATTTTTAATCATTTTATTGGTGGCTCATACAACACTTATCACAATCCATCATGTCAAGCACATTTGCACATTTGTTGTCATCATCATTCTCAAAACATCTGCTCTCCACTTGAGCTCTTGGCATAAGATCCTCAATATTTCTCCTCCTTCCCCATCCCCACCTCCCTCATGAACACTTGATAATTTAAAAGTCATTATTATTTTGTCATATCTTCCACTGTCCAATGTCTCCCTTCATCCACTTTTCTGTAGTCAGACCTCCAGAGAGGAGGTTATATGTAGATCCTTGTAATCGGTCCTCCCTTTCTACCCCCCCTTCCCTCTACCCTCCCAGTATCGCCACTCACCTGTGCTCCTGAAGGGTTCATCTGTCCTGGAGTCCCTGTGGTTCCAGTTCCCATTTGTACCAGTGTACATCCTCCGGTCCAGGTGAACTTGTAAAGTAGAATTAGGATCATGATAGTTTGGGTGGGGAGGAAGCATTTAAGAACTAGAGGAAAGTTGTATGTTTCATCATTGCTACACTGCACCCTTACCAGCTCATCTCGTCACCATGACCCTTCTGTAAGGAGATGTCCAGTTGCCCACAAGTGGCCTTTGGGTTCTCACTCTGCACTCCCCTTTTTCACAATGATGTGATTTTTGTTCCTTGATACTTGATACCTAATACCTTAGACACCTCGGGATCACACAGGCTGGTATGCTTCTTCCATGTGGTATTTGTTGCTTCTCAGCGAGATGGGCGCTTGCTTATCTTCAATCCTTTAAGACCCCAGACACTATATCTTTTAGTAGCCAGGCACCATCAGCTTTCTTCACTACATTTGCCTATGCACCCATTTGTCTTCAGCGGTCGTATCAGGGAGGTGAGCATCATGGAATGCCAGTTTAATAGAACAAAGTTTTCTTGCATTGAGGGAGTATTTGAGTGGAGGCCCAATGTCCATCTGTTAGTTTAGTACTAAACCTATAAATATATGCACATAGATTTATTTCTTCATCATAAATAAATATATTTACTTATGTACATGCCTATATTTAGACCTCTATAAATGCCCTTCACCTCCTAGTTCTTTCCTCTATTTCCTTTTTTTTCCCTCTTGTCCCACTATCGTGCCCATTTTACATTTGGGTTTCAGAATTTCCTCTAGGTTACATTACCCTTGTTCAAGCCCTTCCAGGCCTCTTACACCCTCCTTGCTGCTGACTTTTGATCACTTGTTGTTCCCTTGTCCCTGATTCTGTTAATACCATTTCCTTCCCCCATCCCTCTCCCTCTCACTTGTCTTCCCAGAACAGGCATGCCGGTTGTTTTCTCCACCAGATTGTTTATCCAAGTATACTCCCTTCTTGATTCACTCCATTTGGGGGATTCAAACCACGCTGCTTCCCCACCATGTGACCCCAGAAATGTCCTCTGTCGCAGTCTGCTCCAGTAAGGGGACAGCATGATACATGTTTTTGCCATTTGCCCAGTCCCCTCTGTGTCCTCTGAGGTCCCAGCAGGGACGTCATCCTCTGAGCATCGTGTGCCAGCGTGGGGTCCAGTCTGACTCTCTTTCTCTTCCTCCCTCCCAGCCTGCCTCCATGCAGGTGTGGCACGCAGGCCCCTCTCCCCAACCTGCTCTCTGCCATACCCACTTCCAGGGAGGGGGTCAGTTTGCCTCTGGTCGGGGCCAGCCCTCTAGCCCTCTCTTTTCATGCATTCTCCCATGTGGCTATGCTACCCTCATGGTTTGGTGCTTCTTGGTCGGGTTTGCATGCCTACTCCAGGTTCTGTGGAGACAAGAACAGTACTCTCCCCCTGGGTGGATTATCGCTCTGTTATCATTTCACTTTCAACACCCCCTCCCTTTTTCTCCCTCCCTCCTCTGTCCTTTTCCCATTACTGTGTTGGACCAACATGTACCTCCTTGGGTTTGGTCCAACCTCCTCCCACTTCATTGTAGCTCAACCCAATTGTTATGATATAGGTGGAATCTCTTTTATTTTATTTTTTAAAACATTTTATTAGGAGCTCAAACAACTCTTATCACAATCTATGCATATACATACATCAATTGTATAAAGCACATCTGTACATTCTTTGCCCTAATCATTTAGGTGGAATCTCTTTTATGCCTACCATGATGATTACACTTACCTCATGGGACTCATGCTGTACTTCTCCTTTTGTGATTGGCTGACTTCACTTAGCATAATTTCCTCCAAATCTTCTCAAGAAAAGATGTGTTTCATGTGCTCATCAGTGTTTTTTAGTGATGCATGGAACTCCACTGTGCGTATGTGCCAGAGTTTACTGATCCACTCATCTATTGATGGAAATTTAGATTGTTTCCCACTCTATGGTTGTGAATTGTACTGCAATAAACATAGGAGTGCATATAAATGGTTGTGGTTTATTTCTTACCTCCTCTGTGTATATACCCAGTAGAGGGATAGCTGGGTCATAAGGTAGCTCAATTTCCGTCTTCTTTAAATATCACCTGATCACTTTCCATAGCAACTGTATATATCTAAAGGACCACCAGCAATATAGGAGGGTTCCTATCTCTCAACATCCCCTCCAACACTTGTTGCTCTCTGATTTTCTTATTTGGGTTATCCTCAAAGGTGTTAGATGGTACCTCATGATTGCTTTGATTTGCATTTCTCTGATGGCTAACGATCCGAAGCATTTTCTCTTATGTTTAGTGGACATATGGGTCTCTTCCCTAGTGAAACCTCTTTTCAGTTCTTTTTCTCACTTCTTCACAGGGTTAACTTCTCACTTCTTCACAGGGCTAACTTCACACTTCTTCACAGGGTTTTTTCAGGCAAGGAGGGTATTGTAGGTTTTCATAATAAGTTCTTTGAATGTTGTGTCACTACTAAAAATCCTCTCCCAGTCTATGGGTTGCCTGTTACCCTCTTGGTTAAGTCTTTTGATGCACACAGGTGCTTTATCCTTAGTAAATCCCATTTGTCAATTTCAGATTCCCCTACATGTGTACCCTGCCCTATTGAAGTTAGTCTTTGTATTCCCTGGGCCAAGGTTCTCAGTTTTGTCCCAACTCTGTCACTAATGGCCCTGATGGTTTGGGGTTTTACTTCTAGGTCCATGATCCACCTTGAGTTTGTTCTTGTGCATGGAGTGAGGTAGACATCTTGTTTAATTTTTCAACATGTGGATTTCCATTATTTCCAACACCACTTGTTAAATAGGGTGTTGCTCTCCCACTTGATGGTTTGGGACCCTTGTCAATGATAATTTGTCTGTATGCTGATGGTTTTATTTTTGAGTTTCCTGTTCTTTGCCATTGGTCTGTGTATCTATCATTATGACAGTACCACCTTGTTTTGACCACTGTAGCTTTGTAGTAGGTGTGAAAGTCAGGTAAAGCAAGCCCTCTATTATGTTCTTCTTCTTGAGGAGAGCTGCTAATTCTGGGCTTCTTCCCTCTCCATATTAAATTGGTGGTATGTTTGTCCAATTCGCTGAAAAAGGTTGTTGGTATGTGAATCAGGATAGCATTAAACTTATAAAGTGCCCAGGGTAGGATAGAGATTTTTACTATATTGAGTCTTTTGATCCATGAGCATGGGATATTCCTCCATTTGTCAAGGTTGCCTTGGTTTCCTGTAGTAGGATCTTGCAGTTTTCTTTGTATAGGTTTTTTATTTTTTTGGTTTAATATATCCCTAGATATTTCCATTTGTTCTTGGCTATTGTGAATTTTACTGCCTTTCTGATCTCCTCTTCCATAGTCTTGTCTAATGTATACAGGAAAACAATCGACTTCTGTTTGTTGATCTTATATCCTGCCACACTTCCATACTCCTCTATCACTGCCAGTACTCCAGTTGTGGAGCTTTGGGGATTTTCAATGTACAGAATCATGTCATCTGCAAATAATGATAATTCCATCTCCTCCTCTCCCAGTTGGATACATTTGATGCCCTTCCATAGGGTCTGTTGTGATTACCCCTGTTTCATTCCTCATCCAGTCTATTGTTGTTTGCTCTTTTCTTTCTTTGTTTAAGTTTGCCTGCGGTCTATCGATTCTGTTGATCCTTTCAAAGAACGAGCTTTTTCTTGCATTAATCTTCTGCATTGTGCTTTTGTCTTCCCAGTGGTTCAGTTCTTCCCTGATTTTTATTATTTATTTCTTTTTGCTGTTGTAGGGATTGTTCTGTTGACTCTGTTCTAATTGCTGAAGGTTTTGTGAGAGCGTATCCATCAAAAGTCTCTCTGTCTTTTTCGTGTATTCTCCTATTGCAATCAAACTACCTCTGGTGACTGCTTTCCCCGTTCCTCATAGGTTTTGATGCGAAGTATTCTCATTCTCTTTAGATTCTGGAAACTTTTTTGATCTACCCTCCTACTTGGTCAGTACCCACATATGTTGCAGAAGATCATTATTCATTCTCCAATTGTTTGTTTGTTTTTCTGGTCGTCCTTTTATTGATTTCCAGCTTTATGGCATGGGGATCCAAAAACGAAGTCTATATAATCTCTATGTATTTAAATTTACTAAGGCTTGACTTGTGTCCCGGCACGTGGTCTATTTTTGAATATGTGTCATGCGTGCTCGAGAAGAATGTGTATTTTTTGCATTTGGATGGAAAGCTCTAAATATGTCTATCAGATCTAGTTGCTTAATTTTAGTGCTTAGCTCTATGATCTCTTTGCTGAAGTTCCTTCCCAATGGTCTATCTTTTGCTGAAAGCTACTGTAATTGTTGAGCCTATGATACCTTTTTTCATTTTCTGAATAGTTTGATAAATTTCACTGGTCTCTCATTTGGTGCATATATATTTATTATGCTCACAGGTTCTTGGTAAAGTGATACTTTGAGCATTATAAAGTGCCCCTCCTTATCTCTTTTTATGGTTTGAACCTTGAGATCAGTTTTGTCTGAGATTAGGATTGAGACTGCTACTTTTGTTGAGTTGCCATTTTCCTGGTATATTTTCCTCCAGCCTTTTATTCTTACTTTATTCATGTCTCCATGCATAAAATTCGTTTCCTGCAGGCAACAGATTGATGGGCTATGTTTTCCAAGCTAGTCTGCAAGGTTTTTTATTTTAACGTAGGAGTTTGTCCGTTGACCTTTAGAGTTATTAACACGATTTGTGAATTCATTAATGACATCTCATGTCTTTTGATTTGGGTGTTTTCCTATCACCCTTCTTATCGCTGTGCTGTGTCTTTGTGGAGGGCTTCTTTATTGCCATCTTTTGTCCTTCTGGCCATGTTATTTTGATGATTGGTTATTGGCTCATTGGCTTCTGGTTGGAGTTGGGCTTTATAGTGTTCTCCTGTTTGTGCTTGGTGGACGTTGGTTTTCTGGCCATAGTGAGTAGGCAAGAATCTTCCTCAGGGGGATTGGGTGTCTCACAGCATATTCTTTAACTTTTTCCTTGCCCTGGAAAACCCTTATGTCTACATCTATCTTCATAGATAATTTGGCAGGGTAAAGGATTCTAGAGGAGGCATTTTTTTTTTCTTTCAGCTTTTGGAAGATATTTATCCACTCTCTCCTCCTCTTCATGGTTTCTGTTGATAGGTCTAAGCATATTCTTACCTGAGTGCCCTTGTACATGACCATGTTCCTTTCCCTTAATGCTCTTAGGATTTTCTCTTTTTCCTCAAAGTTTGATGGTTTAACTATTATATGCCATGGTGAGCTCTTCCTGGGGTTTAATCTACTTGGTGTCCTCTCTGCTTCCTGTATTCTGGTTCTCATTCATTAGGGTAGGGAAATTTTCTTTGAGAAATTCCCTTGTTAATTTAGCTGTTGATTTCTTTGCTGTGTCTTGTTCATAGAGGAACTGAGATCATTGTCATTGATCTCAGGTTTTCTTCAACCTCTTTTATTATCCTGTTTGATGGTTTTTCTCATTTGCTGAGGTCTGCCTGAATGCCTTCAAGATCACTGATACGGTTCTCAGCCTCTTCTAGTCTGTTCATGAGATCGCTGAACTTGTGTGCATCTTCTGCTACTTCATCTGTTAGCTCCTGTATTTCCTTTGGTGCATAGATTCATTCCCTCTATTGTGGACTTTATCCCCTCTCTCATGACCCTCATTCCCTCTATCATTGCATCCTTATTCAATGTAGCTCCTCTCATCTCCTGTATTACTCCAAGCAGCCTTCTTAAAATTTCATTTTGTGGCAGATCCACATCAGATACTTCTATGAGCATCATTAGTTGTACTGATGTGATTTGTTTTTCTTGTTTACTTGTTAGGAGTGATGTGGTATGCTGTTGTTTAATGATGATTTTGAACAGGTGGACACCATATTTCTGGGAGACCAAGCGGCCCTGCATACTTTCACTGTGGGAATGGCAACAGTGCTTTCAAGGGATGTTGTGGTCTACTATGGAGGTTGGTCAGGCTGCTGTGTAGGCAGGTGCCTTGGTGACTCAGTGGCCAACAGTGGTAAGAGGTGGCAAGCACCAGTGAAGATAGCTATGGGGAACTCAATTTGACTAGTGGATAGCTCTGGAACAGTGGTAGGGCTATAGGGGGTCAATAGGCAGTTGGAGTCGCTGTTAGTTTCTAAGGTGCTGTGACCCAGGTGGGCTGGGATAGCTCCCAGTACTGGGTCGCTGTTCCCCTGTATTCCAGATCTAGGCTAGGTTTGAGGCAAGGATACCCTCTGGGTCTGGGATGTTCTCTCCACTGATTCATTTGCTGCATGGCCTGGGAGAAGATGGGGCAGCAAAGAACCCCAAGCTGGGGTAGATGCATGTAGCACCTATCAAAGACCCTAGGGCCTGGGTGCTTGCTGGGAGGGCCTGCAATGACCTGGTCTGCGACTCTCCATGGTTCTGGGTGAGGCAGTGCACAGGTGGCCTGCAAAGACACAGCCTGAGACTCTAGGCAAGGCAATTCGAGGCGGGCCTGCCAGGCCCCTGTCTTTGAATCAGGCTCCTGCCACTAAGGCAGAAGTGGTGCTGCGTGCCTGCAAGGACCGGGCCCTGCTGCTGCAAGCGGCGAGCTCTAATAGCCCTGGCCCTAGTCTTCGCTTTCCTTCGGTTCTGGGAGAGTTGGTTCAGCGGGCTACTTGGACTAGCTACTGCTCGGGTAGAGGCAGGGTGTGGCACAGTTCGCTGGACTGGAAGAAAAGGGGCCTGGGAGATGCAGGGGCTGCCAGAAGCCGTCGTGCAAGGGAAATTGTGGGCGGAAAGTGCAGGTTTAGCTCCCTGTGGCTGGCAAGACAATGGGACTATGATAAACTGAGGCACCCTTGAAATGGCAGGAGCTGGGCCCTGCTGACCAGGCAGGCGTTACCGTATGTGGGGTTGGAAGTGACCCAGGGACTGGTGCTGGGTGCACCCAGCCACAGGCACTCAAACCTGCTGCAGCCCTGGGGCCCTGGGTGCCTGCCAGGAGGGACCAGAGCTTACAGGCAGAATCGCTGCTAGCCCCATGGAGGGAGGGGAACTGTGGAAGATAGGAGCAGCTCCCCAGGTGGGAGCAGCGAGTGGACAGCTCCTATGTGGTGGTCACACCTGGCCTTGGGGAGCTCTACATGATAGCTGTCCTGTTTCTGGAACAGCGACCAGGCAAGGCGGTCAATGGGAGTAGGCACTGGCTGGTGGCGAGGTGCACAAGGGTTGCACAGCCCACAGGAAATCCCTGCTCTATGGAGCCAGCTCTCCAGGGCTTGAAATAAAGCAGATGCTGGAAAGGGCCACCTCCTGGACAGGGAGGACCCCTCATATGGACCTTTCCACTCACCAGAACACTGCCACTTGACCTCCCACTCACCAGAATCACCAGAGCTCCCCGCATGGGCTGCTTAACTTGGCGCCACCTTCATGTTGCTCAAATTTTGAGGATTATAGTCTCATTGGCATTGAGTTGTAATCTACACTGAAATCTGGAATCCCTGATCTTTATTAGCAAGTGCTTCAAGTTTCCTTCACTTTCAGTAAGCAAGGTGTGTTATCTGCACACTCTAGGTTGTTAGTAAACCTTCCTCCAATTCTGATCCCATATTCTTCTTAAAATGATCCAAGTTCTCTGCTTAGCATAATGAATGAATATGTATGACAAAGAAATGATACCACCCTGAAACGCACCTCCCTGATTTAAAACAAGGTAGTATTCCCTTTTGCTCTACACCCAACTATCCATTGATTTAATTATGTACAGGCTCTGCATGAGCACAATTAATTGTTCTGGAATTCCTCTTTCTTTTCAAGACTATGTGTAATTTATTATGTGCAATACAGCCAAATGCCTTGGCATAGTCAATAAAACACTAGTGAACTCCTTTCTGGTATTCTCTGCTTTCAGCCAAGATCCATCTGACAGCAGCATTAATGTCCCTTGTTCTGTGTCCTCTTAAGATTCCAGCCTGGTCCTCTGGCCGCTACCTATTACTGCAACCATTGTTGGATGATCATCAGCAAAATTTTACCTTCATTAATAATACTTCCCAATATTTGAACATTATTTTGCTTTACCTTTCTGTGGAAAGGGTACAAAAGTAGTTCTCTGCCAGTCAATTGGTCAAGTAACTGTTTTCCAAATTCCATGGTATAGTCAAGTAAGTGCTTGAGTGTTCATCAGCTTGTTGGAACATTTTAATTGGTTATCCATCAATTCCTGGAGTTTTGTTTTTGGCCAATGCATTCACCACAGCTTGAACTTCTTCAGTACCATGTTTCTCGCTCATATGCTATTTCATGAAATGGTTGAAGGTCTACTAGTTCTTTTTTGGAAAAATGACTCTGTATTTTTCCCCATCTTCTTTGGATACTTCCTACATTCAATATTTGTTCCATAGAATCTTTCAAGATTTGAACTTGAGGTCTGAATTTTTTCTTGAGTTCTTTTGGTTTAAGATATGCCCAATGTGTGTTCTTCCTTTTGGTTTTCTAACTCTAGGTCTTTGCCTGTTTCATTAGATTTGGCTTTGGCTTTGGCTTTGCTAGTTGCCCTCGGGAATTTTCTGTTCAGCTAATTTACTTCATATTAAGCAAATGAGCTGAACAGAAATGTTCATGCCAAAGCATTTCTTCCATTTTCCTCAGCTATGCTATGATTAAGGGTAAGTTTCAGCGTCTCTGGTGACATTTATTTTCATCCTTTCTTTCTTCCCTATCTTTTTAAATACCTTTTGTTTTCTTAATCAATGATGTTCTTCATGTCCCTTTTCCTTCCACAACCCATCAGGTATACTGTCACTGATGTATAATGAGTCAAATCTGTTTTTGAGATGTTCCCAAAATTCACCTGGGCTAGTTCCCAAAATTCAGCTGGGCTAGACTAAAGGTCATATATGGCTCTCATAGATTTATTTTAATATCTCCAGCTTCAACCATAACTTAAATATGAGCAATGATGGTCTGTTACATAGCCAGCCCCTAACCCGGTTCTGGCTGTGTTATTGAATGTTTCCATCATCTCTTCCCATGGATACAGTCAATTTTATTTCTGTGTATTTTATCAGGAGAAGTCTATTTGTATAGTCACTATTTGTTTTTGTTTTTTTTAATAGTTTTATTAGGGGCTCACACAACTCTTATCACAATCTATACATTCATCAATTGTATAAAGCACATTTGTACATTAATTGTCCTCATTATGCTCAAAACATTTGCTCTCCACCTAAGACTCTTTGTGTTGTTGACAAAAGGTATTTGCTATGAATCAGTCGCTGGTTTTCAAAAATTCTATCATACTATTTCCAAGCTCATTTCTATCACCAACACCATATTTCCATATTTTCCAACTACTATTATTTCCTCTTTATTTCCAAGTTTTACATTCCAATCACTAATGATTATCAGTGTAGCTTGATTGCTTTTGGTCAATTTCTTACTGAAAGTTTATAGAATCCTTCAATTTCTAGTGGTGGATAGATATAATCCCTTAATAGACAGCACTGTCCTTCAAGATTGCTCTTGAAATTGTTCTTTTTGATGATAAATGCAATATCATTCCTCTTGCTTGTGTCATTTCTAGAATATTAAAGCATACAATTTTGTGATGGCTTGAATTTATTGTATTTATATTATAATTAAAATAAACTGTGGGTAGCATTAAGAAAAGAATTCCCAAATACTTCATTGTGTTCGTACAAATCTTGCATATAGAACAAGACTTCACTCTAACAGAAGTGCATATTGTGTCATTTAAAATCAAGAAAGGTGTACATCAGTCTTTTATCCTTTCATAATACCTATTCAATCTGTATGCTGAGCAAACAACCCTGGAAATAACAATAATTGGTAAGATAATGCAAGACCAAGAGGTATTCATTCTGTTGAATATGAGCTCAGCAGCAGGCAAAACAATCTGTGTGCTGAGAAAATGTACAAGAGCAATATGAAGAAGAATGCAACATCAGAATTGGAGGAAGACACATTAACAATCTGTGATATTCAAGTAACAGAATCTTGCTTACTGAAATTGAGAAAACATTGAGTCTTTTGTTGATGACAATGATGTGTAGGTTCAGTTAAACATGATGGCACGGTGGCAACAATATTGGGGTCACACAAAATGCCCATAAGCATGGCCCAGGATTGAACAGGGTTTCATTTTGTTGTTCACATGATTTCTGTGAGCCAGAGTTGGCTCAAGGTCACCTCACAGCAAGAACACATGAATGGAAGATGCACACATGGACACACAGCATCTGATGCACTGATATGTATAATAAATATAGGTATGCTGCAAGGTTAATATGTATTTCCTTAAGTATTTATTGCCTATTTCAATATAAAGGAAAGGAAGGAAAAAATTTTTTCTTGATAATTGTAAAAATATTTTCATTCCACTGATTATATATGTATACATATATATGCATGCACAGAAGCAACTTTTTATGGGAGCAGAATGCCTAGTCATTCTCCCTTGGAGTTGCTAGTGCTTTTGAACTACATTCCTTTTCGTTAACAGCCCAATATGTAACCACTACATCACCAGGACTACTAGACATATGCTTGTGGGGGAAATATGAAGCACCATGTATAGATGGATAAAGAACAATGTATGTCAAATAATTATATTTGTAGACAGATATGCATTCCTATGTGGTCAGAAACAGAGTCACACGTGTTTACATACAAAGGTATGTGTACAGTTGAATCAATGCCTGAGTATCACTGGATACAAAACCTGGTGAGCTAGTTAGTTATAATAGACAACAAGGTTTACGTAGTAATCAAAGTAACCTGTCTCATGTGGAATTATGGCATTGGCTACTTAACCACGGTGTCCCTAGGAATGAAATAGATGGGAAACCTACAAATATTTATATTGTCCATACAGGCAGAAGAATAGTAGATGAGGTGAACAGAAGAACAGACAGTCACGATCACTAATTAATTCCCAGTCCTGAGCCAGTTTACAAACCCACAACCCCTTGAATGAAGGGAAGGCTGGGTCCCTTTGAAGGAGGACCCTGCTACATCACCGAAGGTCTATACTATTAGTCTTTCATCTAGCCTTCCCCAAAGGGACCTGCAGCCTTTAACAAGAGTGACTGTTCTTTGGGCGAAAGGAAATAATCAAACTTTTTAGAGATTACTGGACACTTGCTCTGAACTGACACTAATTCCAGGAGACCCAAAGTGTTTCAAAGGCTCACCAGTCAGAGTGGGGGCTTATGGAGGTCAAGTTATCCATGGAGATTTAGCTCAGGTATGCCTCACTGTGGGTCCAGTTGGCCCCCAGGCACATCCTGTGGTTATTTCCCCAGTTCCATAATGCATCATTGGAATAGACATACTTAGTCACTGGCAGAACCCCCATATTGGATCCCTGAAATGTGAAATAATGGCTATCATGGTAGGAAAGGCCAAGTGGACACCATTAGACCTGCCATTGCCTAGGAAAATAGTAAACAAAAAGTAGTACCGCATTCCTGGAGGGATTGCAGAGATCAGTGCCACCATCAAAGACTTGAAAAATGCAGGGGTGGTGATTCCTACTACATACCCATTTATCTCACCTATTTGGCCTGTAAAGAAGACAGATGGATCCTGGAGAATGACAATGGATTATCATAAACTTAACCAGGTGGTGATTTCAATTGCAACTGCTGTTCCAGATGTGAGTTCATTACTTGAGCAGATTAATGTTTCTCCTGGTACTTGGTATGCAGCTATTGATCTGGCTAATACCTTCTCTCAATACCAGTCTCAAAGGGCCACCAGAAGCAGTTTGCCTTCAGCTGGCAGGGGCAAAAATATGCTTTCACAACTCTCCCCCAGGGGTACATCAACTCTTCTGCCCTGTGCCATAATTTAGTCCTAAGGGAACTTGATCACCTGTCTATTCCACAAAATGTCACACTGGTTCATTATATTGATGACATCACGCTGATTAGACCCACTAAGGAGGATGTATCAAAGACTATAGATTCATTGGTACAATATCTGCATACAAGAGATTGGGAAATTAACACAATGACAATTCAGGTACCCTCCAACTCAGTAAAATTTCTAGGGGTCCAGTGGTATGGGTCATGTTGAGATGTTCCCACTAAAGTGAAGACTAAACTATTGCATTTGGAGCCCTCAATGACTAAAAAGGAGGCACAGCACCTAGTGGGTGTATTCGGATTATGGAGGCAACATATCCCTCACCTGGGTGTTCTACTTCGACCTATTTATCAAGTGACACGAAAAGCCTCCAATTTTGAGTGGGGCCCAGCACAAGAATATGCTCTTCAACAGGCTCAGGCTGCCGTGCAAACTGCTTTGCTTCTTGGACCATATGATCCAGCTGACCCAATGGTGCTAGAGGTGTCAGTTGTAGATAAAGAGGCAGTGTGGAGTCTTTGGCAGACTCCTATTGGAGAATCACAGCGTAGATCATTGGGATTTTGGAATAAAGTCCTGCCATCCTCTGCAGACAACTACTCCCCCATTGAAAAACAGCTGTTAGACTGTTACTGGGCCTTAGTGGAGACTGAACACCTCACCATGGGCCACCAAGTCACCATGAGGTCTGAACTACCTATCATGAATGGGGTACTGTCTGACCCATGGAATCATAAAGTTGGACATGCGCAGCAACACTCCATTGTTAAATGGAAGTGGTATATACTAGACAAGGCCAAAGCAGGACCTGCAGGGACAAGTAACCTGCATGAAGTAGCCCAAATGCCCACAGTGTCCACTCCTGTCACATTACCTTTTTTTCTCCTAGTTTGCACCTATGGCCTCCTGGGGAGTTCCTTACCATACATTAACTGAAGACCAAAAAAGTCATGTTTGGTTTAGGGATGGCTCTGCATGATATGAACATGCCATTCATAAGTGGACAGCAGCAGCACTAAAGCCCCTTTCTAGGAACTCCCTAAAGAACAGTGGTGAAGGGAATTCTTCCCAATGGGCAGAAATTTGAGCAGTGCACCTGGCCGTTCAGTTTGCATATAAGGAAAAATGGCCGGATGTGATATTGTATACTGATTCATGACCTGTGGCTAATGGCTTGGCTGGATGGTCAGGGAATTGGAAGGACCATGATTGGAAAATTGGTGACAAGCAGTTGTGGGAAAGAGGTATGTGTATAGACTTCTCTGAATTGGCCAAGAAAATAAAGATCATTGTATCTCACGTGAATGTTCACCAAAAGATTACCTCTGAAGAGGAGGACTTTAATAATCAAGTGTATAAGATGACACATGCTGTGGAGACTGGTCCTCCTCTTTCCTCTGCCACCCCTGTTATCGCCCAATGGGCACATGAACATAGTGGACATGGCGGCAGGGATGGAGGTTATGCGTGGGCACAGCAATATGGACTTCCACTCATCAAGGTTGACTTGGCCACTGCCACTGCTGAGTGACCATTTGCCAGAAGCAGAAACCAACATTTAGTCCAAGATATGGGACCATTCCTCGGGAAGATCAACCAGCAACTTGGTAGCAATTTGATTGCTCCACTTCAATCATGGAGGGGACAGCGTTTTGTTTTTACTGGAATAGACACCTACTCTGGATATGGATTTGCTCTCCCTGCACGCAATACTTCTGCCAAAACTACTATTCGTGGACTTACAGAATGCCTCATCCACCAGCATGGCATCCCACATAGCATTGCTTCAGAGCAAGGAACTCACTTCACAGCAAATCCAATGCGGCAATGGGCCCATTCCCATGGAATCCACTGGTCATAGCATGTTCCTCATCATCCTGAAGCTGCTGGCTTGACAGAATGGTGGAATGGGTTCCTAGACACAATTACAGTGCCAACTAGGTGGAAACAACTGGCGGGGTTGGGGCAATGTTCTCCAGGAAGCTGTATACACTCAACCAGCGGCCAATATATGGTGCTGTGTCTCCAATAGCCAGAATTCATGGGTCCAGGAACCAAGGGGTGGAAGCTGGAGTGGCACCACTTACTATTACTCCTAGTGATCCACTTACAGCATTTTTGCTTCCTCTCCCAGCAACCCTGTGTTCCGCAGGCCTGGAGGTCCTGGTCCCTAAGAAAGGAACTCTCCCACCTGGAAACACAGCACGGATTCCACTGAACTGGCAGCTGAGAATGCCCCCTGGGCACTTTGAACTTCTCATGCCTTTGGATCAACAGGTCAGGAAGAGTGTCACTGTACTAAGTGGTATGATTGATCCTGATTATCAAGGAGAAATTGGACTTGTGTTACATAATGGAGGTAAAAAAAGAATATATCTGGAATCCAGGACATCCCAAGGGCCGACTCTTAGTGCTCCCATGCCCTGTGATTAAAGTAAATGGTAAATTACAGCAACCCAATCCTGATAGGACTTATAATGACCCAGACCCCTCCGGAATAAAATTCGGGTCACCCCACCAGGCAAAAAAACACAGCTAGCTGAGGTGCTTGCTGGGGGCAAAGATAATACAGAATGGGTAGTAGAAGGTAGTTCTATCAATTACGACCACATAATCAAATGCAAAAGCAAGGTTTGTAATTGTCAGTGTATTTTCTTTTTATGTGCTATTGCATTTCTTTCCTTTGTTCAGGTATGATATGTCAGATACAATTGGACTCAGTGTATTTCATTTATATGTATGATAGATGATTGATGATAAGTATAAGTGTGATTTCATCAATATTTGGAAATTATATAATTATATATGGCTACAGAATTGTGTACAGGTGCCAGGTTGGCAAGGGGTAGATTGAGGTAGCTAGTTTATTGTGCCAGCCTTGCCAATAAACATGTGGGATTAATTGAAGGATGGAGAGATAAATGGCTCGGCGACTCTCACCTTTCTTGTCTCTCGCTCTACGTTCGTTGGAGCTGTATGTGGCTCCCTTACTTGTTCTGTGCCTCAATTTTCGAGCTACACTGCCTGTGGGACACCTAATCTGTGGACTGTTTACCTGTAATTTGAGGTTCCTTCAAGACATGCTCTCCACAGAATTGGAATTTACTTCTCTTGAGCTGGGGATTCACTGTTGGTGACCTGAATGACTTTTGGTGACCTGGTTGACTGTTGGTGGCCTGCTTTGCTGTTTGCTGACTGTGCCTGGATAGCCTGAATTTTCTCTATGGAGGACTACCTGGCGGCCCTCAAAACTTGAAGGACTGCCAGTGTTTCACAACTGTCACGGGAGTGAGTTGCACTGAGCCATTAGTCCTTCTGTACAATATAACTGTTTATTTCTTGCATTACATATCTATCTATCTGTATCTATCTATATATATATAATTATTAGCAATCTGATTTTGTATCTCTAGAGAACCGTGTCTAACACACCTGATCATACAATACTCTATGTTTGGTCATACAAAACTACATGTGCTCTGGTATAGATGCAAGTAAGTATATGATAGACCATAGACCCACATATAATTGGATACAGATATATATATCTGATGGATATCAACCATGCATCATTAATGAATATCTTTATGTGTTCAGTTACATATCTGTAAATCACGGGAGTGAGTTGCACTGAGCCATTTGTACTTCTTTATAGATTAATTAACTGTTTATTTCTTATATTATGTATCTATTTAGCTACCTATAAAAATATAGAAAATTATTAGCATGCTGGTTTTGTTTCTTTAGAGAACCCTGTCTAACATAACTTGCAATTCAAAATGTAATTTTAATGTAAACTTTTTAAGCCTTGCAAAACAACAGAATACAAATTTAGGAAGGATAATTTTTTAAGTCTTCTATGCATTATTAAAGAGTTTTCAGTGGTACAAAGGAGAATCATTAACCAGAAGCTTAAACGTATTACTGAAAATATGTAATGAATAATGCTAGGAGAATATTTTGTTTGTTTGGAGAAAATAAGTTTGAAAATTCTCCCACAAAAATTTTTTAGGAGGATTGAAAAACAATTATTTAAAAAGTTATGTTTTAATATGCAAAGTTCATGAAAGAGCATGAGTGCTCAAAAAGAAATGATAAAATGAAAGAATTTGTATGTAGCATCCGCATATATAAAAATAAAAGTGGAGAGCAAATGCCTTGAGAATGATTGGGGCAGGGAATGTATGGATGTGCTTTATACAATTGATGTATGTATATGTATGGATTGTGGTAAGAGCTGTTGGAGTCCCTAATAAAATGTAAAAGAAGAAAAGAGAAAAAAATGATTAGGCCAAAGACTGTACAGATGTGCTTTATACAATTGATGTATGTATATGTATGAACTGTGAAAAGAATTGTATCAGCCCCAATAAATTGTTAAAAAAAAGAAAAATACAAAAAAAAGAATGAAGTTGAAAAAAAAATAACATATGAAAAATGAAAAAAAAATATATTAGAATGTAAAATTTATTTAAAAAATAAAAAATCTAGATGGCCGCCTGTTTATCTTCAAAACTTTAAGACCCCAGATGTTATACATTTAATAGCCGGGCACCATCAGCTACACATATTTAATATATGAAGAGTTCATCAAAATGCATCAGTAAAAATTGTGACTAAATCAGACTGCTGAGAATTCAAGAATATAAATAATTTAAAGTCTCTGAGATGAATTCTGTATCTCAGATATTATGCAAGAAAGAGAAAACACACAAATAACATGTAATTTCTCTGCCTCCAGGTACCTTGTAGGTCAGTGAACATAATTTAAAAATTAACTGAAATTTTTAATCATCATTTGAAATAATTATACAAATTTGAAAGTTGACTAAAAGTCCAAAAGTAGAACATTTAATATTGTTGACTCCAATGCAACCAAATGCTTCATATTATTTGATGAATAGTGGTATGCCTAGGAAGAACTGAGGTGATATAAGAAATATCCATGTAATTAAATCAACGCCAAGTTCAATGCTCTTGGTTTGATTCCAACCCATCATGACCACATAGGGTAGAATCACCCCAGAGGGTTTCAAATGCTGGAGAAGTGAACCCAAATACCCATCACCTGAGACCCTCATGATACAATATCAAATAGAAGAGACAGGGGCCCTTAATGTCTTTGACAAAAAATTCCCTATGATATCAGGGGCAGAAACTATTTTATTTAAGCCTGATATAACAAGAGAATTGTTCTCCAGGATTTCATGGGTAAGGTCTCTGTGAACACATCTATTCTGATCTCTTTATTACCTAAGAATCAATATTCTCTTAATAAGACATATGAGAATGGACACACCACATATTGTCAGCATTTTCCTTGATAATGAATCATTCAAGATAATTCCTTGTCAAGTTCTGCACTGTATGTTTGAAGGTAAGTGATTTGAATTTTGCTCATTTTAAATTTGAAAGTCAAATTCAAAATCCCAAATTAAGACCATGACACACTATAAACAATAAGTAGAGTATATGTTGAAAAATAACAAAGCTATTTTAGATGTGTTAAACTACCTTGGCAGATGAACAATATAACATCAAAGAGTGCTGCTTCACTTCAGGAGAAATTGGGAAAAGAACTAGAACTATCATTTTCTGCCTATCTTCACTGTTGATTCAGATTATTTTGGTATAGTTAGACTTTCAGTGATTAATTTAAAACTCTGAAGCATCTTTTCACTTAAACCTATATAGGTAATATAATGTAAGCAAAGCTACATTATTTAAGATATGTTGCAAATATGAAAATAAAAAACAAATGCGTCTAATTTAATATGGTTCTCTCTGTCTGGGTGGGGTAAATAATTTTTAGGACTTGTTTTGAATTGTGCTATTCTGAAATCTGCAATGACCACTATTAGTGATGAAAATAGTTAGAGTAATTTAATAAAGAAACACGGGGAAAGCGCTATGAACTAAATAAATATCTTGTGTTAGCTGGGCCATAAACCATTGCATGGAATATCAATCGATAGACTCAACAGAAGCATTCCACATAAAAATTGAATATAAAATTTCCTATGAAATGAAAACCTGAAAATTATATTTTCAACAAATGTTATCACTGGAAGAGATCCTATTTATGTTTTTCTTTATGCATATTTATTTAACATGATAAAATATTTACCATAATTAAATATTATAGCCTTGAAATAAACTCAAAAGCAATGGATTTGAATTTTGTTTTATTGTTTCCTGGAAGAGTCAAATCTAATTGAATGCAGGTGATCCATTTATTTGAGCATCATTTCCTTCTACTATCCCAAAGTTTCTTCATGGCATTCTTCATCTCTGCATTTCTTAGAGTATAAATCAGGGGATTCAACATTGGTGTAAAAACAGTGTAGAACACAGTCATGTATTTATCAATGGGTAAGGTGTAAGGAGGTCTCACATACATAAAGATACAAGGGACAAAGAAGAGGACCACCACAGTGATGTGCGAACCACAGGTAGATAAGGCTTTGCGTCTCCCTTCCTGACTTAGGTTCTTCAGGGAGTTCAGAATGACTCCATAAGAAATTAGTAAAAATAGAAAAATGGCCATACATATTACACCATCATTGGCAATCACAGTAAGGCCAATGATATAGGTGTCCGTGCAGGCAAGTTTTAATAAGGGGTACATGTCACAACCAAAGTGGTCAATGACATTGGAACCACAGAAGGGAAGGTCATAGACAAAGAGAAGGTGCAGGCCTGCATGCACAAAACCTCCAAACCAGGCCAATAGCAGCAACAGAACACACACCCGTTGGTTCATGATGGTCATGTAATGCAGAGGTTTACAGATTGCCATGTAGCGGTCATAGGCCATGACCACCAAAAGTAAAATCTCAGCACCACCAAATAAGTGTCCAATAAAGAGCTGGCTCATGCAAGCTTGGAAGGAAATGGTTTTCTTCTCATAGAGTAAATTTATAATCATATTTGGGGTGACTGAAGTAGAATAAACAGCATCCATGAATGACAAGTAGCCCAGAAAGAAGTACATCGGGGCATTCAGGGCTGGACTCATCAGCACAGTCACGACAATGAGGAGGTTACCCACCATTGTGATGATGTAAATGAGCAAGAACACAGCAAATAGTATTTTCTGACCCCGAAGACTCTGAGTGAGCCCTAAGAGGATGAACTCAGTCACATTGTTCCTTAGTTCCATACGTTCTTCTCTACATCACTTTTTCAGAATTAAGGACAAAGTTACCTGTAAATATAATGATGACGAGTGACTTTTTGAAGCCTTAAATTAATTTGTTTAGTAATTCAACAAATAGCTGTGATCTGTCATTAATCACCACTGTCTTAGATTGTAAGACTATAAAATGATTAAAGGCTGGTTTACAGCTTCAGTGAGCTTTCAAAAAAGTAAAGAGAATTGATTAATAACATATATGAAAATGCATATGCGAAGAGAGCAGTATAACAAATATGGTGGCCATATCTATTTTCCATATGAAAGAAAATAAAATTATGTAAAGATATAAAATATATTTGAACATCTATAACCAAAATTATTAAATGTCCTTATATTATTTTATATTATTTATATTATTTTATAGTTACATATACATGGATTATATATTATGTATGTATTGTGTCAAAATGCTTTATAGTATGCATAACAAGAAAATGTTAAAAGATTATAGATTTAATACAAAAGTAAAGGAATGTTTACTTAATAAGCATATATGCTAATAAACAAAATTATTTTCTACATTCTAGAAATAGCATTATCTTTTTCCCAATAACAAAAATTCCAAATGTACATATTTCATAATTTTAAAAAGTGAAATGTGGTTTTGACAAGGTAGTGTAGATCAGCAAGGAGAAAGCATAAAACTATACATACTTCTATTATGTCTAAATAAAAATATTTATATGCTCACAAAGGAAATATGGGAAAGTAGAATTTTTTGTTTAAACCTGTTTTCCTTTACATTGGTCGGTGTGCAGGAATGCAAAAGTTGAGAGGCAATTCCAAGGGGAAAATGTGTGCATAAAGAGACACACACCCAAATGGAATGTCTCTGCTAGAAATATTAAATATTATAAATATTAAACAACCCTGATAGCTCTTATAATAATCTTAGTAATGTTATCTAGTTAAGATAGCTCTATGACAATGAATTCAATATCTTACCTAATAATTAGGACCTCCTCTTCCCAATACACGGATCTTCTGTGTCTGTGACAAAAACCTGTGTGTGTGTGTGTGTGTGTGTGTGTGCATTAAAAGCCATACTCTCTGTAACTCTTCACACAGTGATCCTGCAATCCCCCCTCTATTTCCTACATGAACCATTTTCCTGTCTACATCTTCTCTGCATTTACACTAGATAATATCTTGATTGTTTAAACAATTTATCCTTCAACTCCACATTCCTTTTAAGAAAGTGACAGAATTCTCTGTTCTTTACACAAATACCTTCCCTTTGCTAAATGTTATGATCAATTTTGGTCCTTGTCTTGCCCAAACTATCAGTCCTGTGAGTAGAAATAATAGCTTTCTTGTCTAACTGCTGCTGGTGTTGTTGTTAAGTGCTGCCGAGGTAGTGTCACCTCATAGTTGTGTCATGTGTAACAGAAGAAAAGACCCACTGCCCGGTGATGTCCCATCCTCACAAGTATTCCAATAGTTGGGTTCCTTATTGAAAGCACTCTGTCAACCCATACATTACCTTAAGTTCTTCCAATTTATTAATTCAAAACTTAAAAACTTACAGAGTTCTCTAATTATAGCAGATTGATAATGTTTACAGAACCCTTGCACTGAAGCTTTTTAATGATATTTACAAATACATGTAAAATCTGGCCATATATTTACCCTTGAAATTAATTTCAAAGAACACTGGTGTCTGAGAAGGTAAATGCACTCTAGATCTTTATATTGTGAAAACATGCAAAAGGGTATTACAGATTTGAGTCAATTTCCATACATTTTATCAATCTTTAATGTGGTTGATATTCCAAATCATTTGAAAATGTTTGACTTTCCAAAGCACACATTCAATATTCTCTTGTTCAGCCTAAAGCTTAGTGAAACCTCTTACGTATAAAAATGCTTCCCAGATTACCTGCAAAACCAAGCAGTCATTTGATGCCAATTTGAAATTCCAGCACCCAAAAGATAGCAGCTTCTTAACTGATGCCATTTCTGTGGATAGATAAAGTAAGATCCCACACAGTCTATCACCAGATCAAATGAAGTGTGCCTATTTATAAAACATTTCCATGCTTCAGGAAGTCAGTATCATCTCAGTCTTTCAAAAAATTGTTATCTTTTAAATGATTAGGACATATCAAATCGGTTCTGCAAACAAAAGAAGACAACATTTTCAGTCATAGTCCAAACAACCCCATTGTAGGCATAATTTTTTTCTAAAACAAACAAATGTTAAATAAGCAATGGAGTTAAAAATTTAAGTAAATTCCACAGGAAAGACACATGGGAATTATTCAGATAAATATTTTACAGTTTGTGTTTCAGAAGTAAAAGTGTTTACAAACATCTCAGTCTTGATACTGGCATGATTTCCTAGAGCATAGTTGTGCTTTGGTTTGTTTGAATGATGGAGAATAATTTCATTTCCATATCTAGTTATGTGTTGAGCCCATCATTTCTTTCCCCAAAAAAGCCAGCCATGCTACAACTCGTATAGACAAGTATTCTCTTTGATGAGAGCAATAATCTTTACGCATTTTATTTGTATTTGAACTACAATAAATATTGTTGAGTCATTTAATTGGTATATCTCAAAGATGATTATTCTATAATTAAACTCATTGGGACTTTAATCATAATTCTGAGAATAGATCCCTCATCCCCAGAGATACCAAAAGAATAATCATCCATATTAAAAATGGTCATGAGGACCAGGTCCTCAGGAGAGGAAAGTGCACAAAGGGAAAATCTGAGGTCAAACACCAATAGGTAAGAGCCCATGTCAGGCAGTTTGAATAGGAAAATCTATCTTGTTTCAATCATGACCTTCAATTAGGCAATCATTACATGGTTTCTTCTTCAGCAGAAGAAACTAGTGCCAATAAGAATTTGTGGCCAACTTCAGTGATCTACTCTGTATTCTTTTAACAAGACAGAAAATCAAAACTCTACTTGTGAAAGTCATAAATCTTTGTTACTATCAGCCTCATTCTACACTAATTAATATTCAAAATGCATGTTAAAGGATAGTATAACATATGCCAGTGTTCTCAAAGATCCCATATTCTTGAGAGATGTGGAAAAAAGTTAGATACAATGTTGTTGTTTTTGTTTGTGTTTCTTGTTGTTGTCCTTGTCAGCAGTGATCAAATCAGTGCTGACCCACAGAGTCCCTACACTGTAGACTAACACACTGCTCAGTGTCCTCCATTCTCACAGTTGTTGTGCTTGAGCTCATGGTTGCAGTCACTGTGCCAGTTCATTTGCTGGGAGACTTCCTATTTTTCACTGCCCATCTAGGAAGGATGCTATCCTTCTCTAGAGACTGTGGTCTCCTGACAGCATGTCCAAAGTGCTTGAGAAGCAGTCTCGCCATCCTCAAGTCCATGGATTGATCTGAATGTACTTCTTCCAAGAGAGATTTGTTTGTTCCCGTGGCAGTCCATTGCACCCTCAATATTCTTCTCCAGCATAACTCAGAAGTATTGATTCTTCTTTGGGCTTCCTGATTCAGGGTCCAGCATTCCCATGTACATGAGGAAATTTAAAGTACTATGGCTTGGATCAGGCACACTTTAGTTCTCAAAGTAACGTCTCTCCTTTTAAACACTCTGAAGAGGTTTGGTGCAGCAAATTTTGTCAATGCACCTTGTCCTTTGATAATCCTGACTTCTGATTCCATGAGAATCGATTGTAGATTGAAGCAAGACAAAATCCTTGACAACACTGCTCTAATTTCTGTTCATCATGTTACCTTTTGGTCAGATTTTGAGGATTATAGTCTCATTGTCATTGAGTTGTCATCTATACTGAAAGCTGGAATCCCTGATCCTTATTAGCAAGTGCTTCAACTTTCCTTCACTTTTAGTGAGCAAGATGTGTCATGTGCACACTCTAGGTTGTTAGTAAACCTTCCTCCAATTCTGATGCCATATTCTTCTTAAAATAATCCAAATTCTGTGCTTATTTGCCTGGCATACTGAATAAATAATGATGGAAAAAGTGATACAATCCTGAAACATGCCTTCCCTGATTTAAAACTGCGCCTTGGTTTATTCATGAACGGACTCTGCGTGAGCAAAATTAATTGTTCTGGAATTCCCCATTCTTTTCAAGACTATCTGTAATTGTCATGGCCAACACAGCCAAACGCCTTGGCATAGTCAATAAAACACAAGTGAATATCTTTCTGGTGTTTTCTGCTTTCAACAAAGATCCATTTGATATCAGCAATAATGTCCCTTGTTCTGTATCCTCTTCAGAATCTTGCCTGGTCCTCTGGCAGCTACCCTATTTCCCCAAAAATAGGACAGTGACTTATATTAATTTTTTCTCCCAAAGATGCTCTAGGCCTTATTTTCAGAGGATGTCTTAGTTTTCCATGAAGAAGAATACAATACACATTTACTGTTTACTGTTTCATTGTTTTATTAAAAGAGACCTCGTACTTCCTGGATGCTCTGGCAGTGTTGCGACCAACAGTGAGCTGCGTGCGTGGTGGCACCCACCGCTGTGGTCTCAAGTCCAGATTCACGGTAGTTTCTGGGGCCTTATTTTCGGGGAGATCTTATTTTTGGGCGGGTGCTTTGTATTTCAGCGAGAGGCAAACTGTAAGTAGGTCTTATTTTCGGGGGATGTCTTAATTTTGCGGAAACAGTACCTGCTACTGCAACCATTGTTGGATGATCATCAGCAAAATTTTACCTGTATTAATATTTTACCATTTTTGAGCATTATTTTGCTTCACCTTTCTTTGGAAAGGGTACAAAAGTAGGTATCTGCCAGTCAATCATCAAGTAACTGTTTTCCAAATTCCATGGCATAGTCAAGTAAGTGTTTCCAGTGTTCATCGGCTTGTTGAAACATTTTAATCGGTTACTCATCAATTCCCCAAGCTTTGTTTTTGGATAATGCATTCACCACAGCTTGAATGTCTTCATGGTTCCATTGATTCTTGCTCATATGCTACTTCCTGAAATGGTTGAAGGTCTACTAGTTCTTTTTGGTAGAATGCCTCTGTGTATTTCCCACCCACCCACCCTCCATCTTCTTTGGATACTTCCTAAATTATTCAATATTTGTCCCATAGACTCTTTCAAGATTTCAACTTGAGGTTTGAATTATTTCTTGAGATCTTTTGGCTTGAGATATGCCCAATGTGTGTTATTTCTGTTGGTTTTCTACCTCTAGGTCTTTGCCTATTTCCTTAGATTTCTCTTTGTCTTCTCTAGCTGCCCTTGGGAATTTTCTGTTCAGCTCATTTACTTCATGTTAAGTAAATAAGCTGAACAGAAGTGTTCATGCTAAGGCATTTCTTCCGTTTGCCTTAGCTACTCTTTGATTAAGAGCAAGTTTCCAAGTCTCTGCTGACATTCTTTTACATCTTTTCTTTCTTCCCTAATTTTTAATAACCTTTTGCTTTCTTCATCAATGACGTTCGTGATATCCCTTCCCCTCCCATAGCCTATTAGGTATTCTCTCACTAATGTATAATGAGTCAAATCTGTTTTCTTTAGATGTTCCCAATATTCAGGTGGGATAGATTCAAGGCCATATTTGGCTCTCATAGACTTGTTTTTATTTCTTCAGCTTCAACCCTAACTTAAATACGAGCATTGACAGTCTGTTCCATAGTCAGATCCTGGCCTGGTTTAGCTACTGATATTTAGTTTCTCCATTGTCTCTTCCAATGGACGCAGTCAATTTTATTTCTGTGTGTTCTATCTGGAGACGTCTATGTGTATAGTCACTATTTGTGTTGTCAGACAAAAGTATTTGCTATGAACCAGTCTCTGGTTTTCCAAAACTCTGTCATACTGTTTTCAAGTTCATTTCTCTCACCAGCAGCATATTTCCATATTTTCCAACTACTATTCCTTTCTTTTAATTTCCAAGTTTTGCATTCAAATCACTAATGATTATCAATGTAGCTTGATTGCTTTTGATCAATTTCTTACTCAAAGTTGATAGAATCCTTCAATTTCTAGTGGTGGGTAGATATAATCCCATTATAGAGAGCATTGTTCTCCAAGATTGATCTTGAAATATCCTTTTTTGATGAAGAATGCAATACCATTCCTCTTGCTTGTGTCATTCTTACCATATCAAAGCATACAGTTTTCTGAAGGCTTTAACTTATTATATTTATATTATACTTATAATAGACTGTGAGTAACATTAAGAAGCGAATTCCCAAACACTTCATTGTGTTCATACAAATCTAGTATATAGAACAAGAAGAATTAATTCTAACAGAACAAGGGCATATTGTGTGGTTTGAGTCAAGAAATGTGTGTATCAGTCTTTTATCCTTTCATAATACTTATTCAATCTGTATACTTAGCAAACAATCCTAGAAAATAGAATAAAATAACAGTAGTTTTGAAAATAATACGAGATCAAGCAGTATGTCATACTGTACATGATGCAAAACAATCAGTGTGCTGAGAAACTGTACAAGAAACTGGACAACATGAAGAAGAATACAGCATCAGAGTTGGAGGAAGACATATTAACAATCTGTGATAAGTAACAGAACCTTGCTTACTGAAATTGAGGGACCATTGAGTCTTTTGTTGATGAAATGATGTATAGGTTCAGTGAAACATGATGGCACAGTGGCAGCAACATTGGACTCACATGATCAAAAACATGGCCCAGGATTTTACAGGGTTTCATTTTGTTGTTCACAGGATTTATGTGAGCCAGAGTTGGCTCAAGGCTACCTCACAACAAGAACATGGTAATGGAAGATGCACACATGGACACAGCATCTGATGCACTGGTGTGTGTAATGAATATAGGCATTCTGCAAGGTTAATATATATATTTCTTTAAGTATTCATTGCCTATTTCAATACAAAGGAAAGGAAGGAAAATTTTGTTTTCTTGATATATGTAAAAGTATTTTAATTTCATTGATCATGTATGTATGTATACACACACTCACACGAGTAACTTTTTATGTGAGTAGAAAGCCTAGTCATTCTCCCTTAGAGTGGACGGTGATTTTGAACTACATACCTTTTGGTTAGCAGCCCAACGTAACCACTGTGTCACCAAGACTACTAGACATATGCTTGTATGTGGAAATATGAAACACCAAGTGTAGCTGGATAAAGACCAGTATATAGTAAATAATTATATTTGCAGACAGGTATGCATCCCTATGTGGTCAGAAGCAGAGTCACATGTGTTTACATACAAATGTATGTGTACAGTTTAATCAATGCCTGAGTGTCACTGGATACACAATCTGGTATGGTCTTACAAAACTACATGTGCCCTGGTATAGATGCAAGTAAGTATGTGGTAGAACACAGACCCACAAGTAATTGAACATAGATATATATGTCTGATGGATATCAACCTGTATCATTAGTGAATATCTCTGCATGTCACCAGATAAAACCCTATGTATCATAAGAACATACAGTTGTGCAGTAGGTAAAGGCCAATCTTGGAGAGATCGCAACATGTATTTTTTTTCAGATAAAGACCCATATCATCAAGAGGAGACCTTTATATGCTTGAAGATAGAACAATGTCTGGTGAGATATTCTTCTCTGTATAGTCAGATGATTACTCATCTATGGTAAAATACAGAACTACATATTAAAGGATGTAGGCCCTCATATAGTCAGATACAGACCTAGGTGCACTTTTCAAAGAATCATGTGTGGTAAAATATGATAAAGGTTCACAGGTGGTTGGACATAATCCCACATGTGATTGGATATAGATCTATGTATGATTGGATACAAAACAGATACTATGAATTTAATTGCATCACTTCAAAATCTGTGTATGACTAAGCCATAATCCTCTGTATTTGGTAACTAAAGTAATTATACTATATGCTTTAAATCTTAACCTTTGTTATATCGATTAGGCCCAATCAGTGGCAGTTGTGTGAGTCAAGTATAATGTAAACTCGTTTGAGATCTAAAAGAGATTGACCGAGAGAGCATAGATCAGAGTAGCTTATAACCATAAAGAATGAAGATTTGGGATCAGAATGCATCATCTGGATCTAGGGTCCTTTTGCTGAGAACCTATTAGACGCGGGGGGAAATCGATGCCAAACCAAGGAGATCTCCAAGGAGAACCAGGCCCACAGATGTGGAAACTCCTAAACTGTGAGCTAACAAAGAGAAAATCTTCCCCAGATCTAGCACACTGAATTTGAACTTTTAGACTCAGAAACTGTGAGAGAATAAATGTGTGTCTGTTAAATTCATTCGATTTTGGTTTTCTGTTACAGCAACACTAAATAACTAAAACAAGTTATATAATCATTGTGAATGATTTGATATAAAACTCCATGAAGTCAAAAACAGACACATGGGAGTTCAGGCACAGACCCATCTGTGCTTATAAATTGACTCATGGGTGTAGATGGTATTGATCCTTGTTTGATAGTGTATATAACCATCTGTGACCTTCTCCAGATACACTTGTGCCTATGATTTTGAGTATTGTGCAGTGACTCATGCCAGCAAAAGACATTGACTCCTTCCAGGTCAACTCATTAAAAATGTCAACCAAATGTAAATAAGAGCATTTTCTTTGTAGTCAAGGATGACAAAAGACACATTCTATACACACTTTATGGTGCAGAGTACAAATTTTCAGTGAGACTTAGAAATTAAGCCTTCATAATATATCTCTTTTCCTGGATAGGAAACATATATGACACCATACCGTTTTAACAAAACAGATTTTAGGACCTGCAATTAAAATTTTTTAATTTAATACATTTTAAAGCCTTCTTAAGCAACAGAATAAAAATTCAGGAAGTATATAGTTTTTTAAGTGGTATACACAATTTTTAAAAATTTTTCAGTGGTACAAAACCAGAATCATTTAGGTCTATAAAATGACATATTACAAACAGAAGCTTAAACTTATTACTGAAAATATGTAATGAATAATGCTAGTATAATATATTGCTTATTTGGAATAAGTAAGTTTGAAGATTCTTGCACAAAAAAATTTTAGGTGGATTGAAAAACAGAATTATCTGGAAAGTTTTTTTTTAACATGCAAAGTTCATGAAAGAGAATGGACTTCTCCAAAGGAAATGAAAAGTAATAGAAATTTTTATATGGCATCTGTATATATAAAAATCGTATCGGGTAAGTTTTTATAGAAAAATAAAAAATAATACATGTATTTAATATATGAAGTGTTCATCAAAATGCATCAGTAAAAATTCTGACTAAATCAGATTGATATTTTAAGAATAAAAATTATTTACAAAGTCTCTGAGATAGATTCTGTATCCCAAACATTATGCAAGAAAGAGAAAACATAAAAATAATATGTAATTTCTCTGCCTCCAGGAGCCTTGTATGTCAGTGAACATATGTAAAAAATTACCTGGAATTTTTACATCATCATTTGATATAATTATACAAATATGAAATTTTACTGAAAGTCCAAAAGTAGAACATTTAATTTTGTTAACTCTGATCCAACCAAATGCTTCATTTTATTTGATGAATAGTGGTATGCCTAGGAAGAACTGAGGTGATATAAGAAATATCCATGTAATTAAATCAACACCAAGTTCAATGCTGTTGGTTTGATTCCAACCCATCATGACCACATAGAGTAGACTCACCCCAGACGGTTTCAAATGCTGTGTCTTGCTGTTGCAAAGTAGCTAGAGGATTCAAACTGCTGTTTCCATTAGCAGCTGAGTTCTTAACCCTGGAGCCATAGAGGGGCTCTTCATCGAATATTAGTAAAGATAAAAAGAGAGTAGAGTCATGCCTACAGTGTGTTTTAAAGGAAAAGTGAACCCAAATATCCATCACCTGAGACCCTCATGATACAATATCAATTGGAAGAGACAGGGGCCCTGAGTGTCTTTGACCAAAAATTCCCTATGATATCAAGGGCAGAAAATATTTTATTATAAGCCTGATATAACCAGAGAATTGTTCTCCATGATTTCATGGGTGAGGTCTGTGTGAAACACATCTATTCTGATCTCTTTATTACCTAAGAATTGATATTCCTTTAATAAGAGAGATGAGAATGAACGCACCACAAATTGTCAGCATTTTTCTTGATTATGAATCATTCAAGATAATTCATTGCTAAGTTCTGTACTGTATGATTGAAGTTAATTGACTTATGTTTTGCTAATTTTAAATATGAAAGTCTGATTCAAAATTCCCAGTTTAAGACCATGATACACTATAAGCAATAAGTCGAGGATATCTTGAAAAGTAACAAAGCTACTTTAGATGTGTTAAACTACCTTGGCAGATGAACAACATAACATCAGAGACCTGCTCCACTTCAGGAGATAATGGCATTTCCCAGTTGGGAAAATAATTAGAACTATCATTTTTCTGCCTTTCTGCAGTTTTCATTAAAATTGATTTGGTATATTTAGCCTTCCCTGATTAATTTAGAACACCGAAGCATCTTTTCACTTAAACCTATATAGGTATGGAATGTATGCAAGGCTACATATTTAAGATATGTTGCAAATATCAAAATAAAAAACAAATGCCTCTAATTTAATATGTTTGTCTCTGTCCAGGGTGGGATAAATCAATCTTAGGATTTGTCTTGAATTGTGCTGTTCTGAAATCTGCAATGACCACTATTAATGATGAAAATGGTTAGAGTTACGTAATAATGAAACTCGGGGAAAGCTCTATCAACTAAATAAATATCTTGTGTTAGCTGGGCCATAAATCATAACATGGAATATCAATCCATGGACTCAACAGAAATATTCTACATAAAAATTTCCCATGATTCTAAGAAATGAAAACCTGAAGAGTGTATTTTCAACAAACTTTATCACTGGAAGTGTTTCTATTTATGTTTTTCTTCATGCATAAAGTACTCAATATGAGAAAATATTTATCATAATTAAATATTACAGCCTTCTTGGAATGAACTCAACAGGAATGGATTTGGATACTGTTGTATTTTGTTTCCTGGAAGAATCAAATCTAATTGAATGCAGGTGATCCATTTGTTTGAGCATCATTTCCTTTTCCTATCCCAAAGTTTCTTCATGGCATTTTTCATCTCTGCATTTCTTAGAGTATAAATTAGGGGATTCAACATTGGTGTAAAAACAGTATAAAACACAGTCAAGTATTTATCAATGGGTAAGGTGTAAGGAGGTCTCACATACATAAAGATACAAGGGACAAAGAAGAGGACCACCACAGTGATGTGCGAACCACAGGTAGATAAGGCTTTGTGTCTCCCTTCCTGACTTAGGTTCTTCAGGGAGTTCAGAATGACTCCATAAGAAATTAGTAAAAATAGAAAAATGGCCATACATATTACGCCATCATTGGCAATCACAGTAAGGCCAATGATATAGGTGTCCGTGCAGGCAAGTTTCAATAAAGGGTACATGTCACAACAAAAGTGGTCAATGACATTGGAACCACAGAAGGGAAGGTCGTAGACAAAGAGAAGGTGCAGGCCTGCATGCACAAAACCTCCAAACCAGGCCAATAGCAGCAACAGAACACACACCCGTTGGCTCATGATGGTCATGTAATGCAGAGGTTTACAGATTGCCACGTAGCGGTCATAGGCCATGACCACCAGAAGTAAAATCTCAGCACCACCAAATAAGTGCTCTATAAAGAGCTGAGCCATGCAACCTTGGAAGGAAATGGTTTTCTTCTCATAGAGTAAGTTCATAATCATGTTAGGGGTGACTGTAGTAGAATATACAGTATCCATAAATGACAAGTAGCCCAGAAAGAAGTACATCGGGGCATTCAGGGCTGGACTCATCAACACAGTCACGACAATGAGGAGGTTACCCGCCATTGTGACGATGTAAATGAGCAAGAACACAGCAAAGAGTATTTTCTGACCCTGAAGACTCTGAGTGAGCCCTAATAGGATGAATTCAGTCACATTTTGTTCCATATGTTCTTCCGTAGGTCCTTATTTGAGAATTCAGTACAAAATTACCTGTAAATATAATAATGACTAGTGACTTTCTGAAGCCTTAAATTTTTAACCAATAGGTGTGATTTGTCATTTTACCACCGTTGTCAAAGGTTATAAGAAAATAAGAATGAATAAAAAGTTATACATAACCTTTGGGAGCTTATTAAATAATGAGAAAAACAATTAGAAATGCATGAAAGTAAGACAGTTAATGAAGTAAATAAGGTTACCAAACTAACTTCCTAGCTGGGATAAAATAAAATTGCATGTACATACATATGTTCATGTATAATGCTTTAGTCAAGATACTATGTGGTTTATATGGTTCTTTATAAAAAATAAATGATTAAAAGTTTTAATATAAAAGTAAGGGAATATTTATTTATGATTTCCTGTTAATAGATAATTTAAATTTTCTATACATGAATTTTCTTTATTTCTATGGACGAACCCTCTGTGTGTTCACAAAATATCTTTTTCACCACTCTTAAAAGAATGCTGCTGCAATTATCTTCTCTCTGTCCTACATGAGCAATTTTCCTAATTTTTCTATCTTGATATCTCCACTTTTAAGTAATTGATCCTTTAACACCACATCTCTTTCAAGAAAGCAACAAAATTTCTATTCATTACATAAATACCTTCACTTTGCTAAATCTATGGCCAATTTCTGTCCTCTTCTTGCTCAAACTATCACTCTTGTGAATACATTTATCAGCTTTCTTGCATAAGTAGGGTCATAGTTGTTTTTCGGTGCTGTTAAGGTGGATCCGTTCACAGTACCCCTATGTAAAACAGAAGGGAACACTGTCTGGTCATGCATCATCCTCAAAAATATTGTGAGCCATCATTGCAGCCACAGTGTCAACCCATCCCTTAGGTTCTTCAAACTCATTCACAAAAGGCTTATGGATTAACATCATTCGATAATTGTTTTTATTAATTACTATATTAACAAAAATACTTACATAGCACTTCCATTGAACTTTTAAGAGATTTACAAATAGATGTTTATTAAAATATGTCCCAAATAGTTAAGCTTAAAATTAATTTCTCAGAATATCATGCCAGAGAAGACTAACCCACTCTAGATCTTACAGTATGAAAATGTCCAACTGATTATTGCTGAGCTGAATCAATCCTCTTATATTTTTTTAGTTCGAAAGGATCTGTAATGTAGATGGTTATCATTTAATAGAACATTGTTTTCCAAATCATACTGCCAAAATATTCTTATATAATCAACAGTGTAATTAAGATTATTATGGATAAAAGTACTTCCAAGATTACCTGCAAAACAAAATAGTAATTTGATGCAAATTTCCAATGGTGGTGACTTCATCCTTGTCCTAAAAAATTGCAGCATCATGAATGGATGTTATCTCTGTGGATCCAGGAAGTAATATTGTACACACATAATCACCAAATCAAAATATGAATCTATCTGACCAACCCTTTCCATGCTTCAGAAATCAGCCTCATCTGTCTTTCAAAAAATTGTCACCCTTTCAATTACCAGGATTCTCAACACAAATATGAAAATTATTCAAAATTCAGAACTATAACAAAAAGAGACCTGGATTTTGATTAAAAGCAACGTGCACCAAAAACCCAATTGCTGGCATATTTTTCACGAAGGATAACTAAGGTATAGTAGGTTAAAAAACAAATTTAAATAAATTTCACGAGAGAAAATTGTGAATTATTTAGATAAATATTTTACAGCTTTTATTTCAGAACTGCAGGACAATCTACAGCATTTACCTGTCCTTTATACTGGCCTAACATCATAGAGCATAGTTGAACCTTGGCTAGCCTGAAATAATAATATCATGTTCTTGTTTGTTATGTAATGCTTCCATAATATCAATTCCTGAAAAAAAATAGTGATGCAAAAATGTATATAGACAAGCACTCTCTGCAGGAAGGGTAAGAGTCCCTTGGACATTTTATTTACATTTGAACTACAACAAATCTTGTTGAGTCATTTAATTGGTACATCTCAAAAGGTAACACTTCTATAATTAAACTCACTGGGACCTAAATCTTAATGTTGAGAGTGGATCCCTCATCTCCAGAGATGCCACAGGGCTAATCATCCATGTGAAAAAGAACTTACAGTATCAGGTCATCCTCAGGTGAGAAAAATTACCAAAGAAGAATCTGAGGTCAAATCACCAAAAGGGAAGAATCCAGGTTGGGCAGATTTTGAATAGGTAAAAACTCTGGATTAAGTCATGATCTTCAAAGTAGACAATCCTGTTGGATGTGAAAATTCCAGTAACAACTCTGTAGATAACATCTGAACTCAACAAAGAAAATTGATTTTAAAACAAGTCATTAAACACTTGATTCAAATGAATATAGAGGCCTCTCTTCTTGTGAATTGATTCCTGGTCCTCAAAGAGCTATGTTAGAAGACATTCATGTAACTCTGGACAAGCACTTCCTCCATAAAACAGAACCTTTATGCGTGGATTAGTTAAACTTCCAGCACTTTCATTTACTGATGTGGCACGATTCGAAATGAGGAAAGACAGTTGCAACTTTCATAAATAATACAACATGAAATATGGGAAGCAGAAATCCAGGAAAACTTGAAGTCACCAAAAATGAATGGAACAATATAAAGATAAATAACCTAAGCATAGGAGAGCTGATAAAGACTGGCTTATCTGGACTCACCAATTAAAGAGAAATGATCTAGACAGCATCCTCAAAAATCCCACTTTAACACATATCCCAAGTACAGTGCTGTTGATGATAAGGTAGTATCTATACAACTATCAAGACGTCTAGTTACTACGACTTTATTTAAATTTACATACCAGTTACTGATATGAATGATAGAACAATTTAAAATTTTTAGCAGCTTTATATTGGAAGTACCATGAACTGCTTAAAGGACAAACTGATCTTCTGGGGAAGATGTGTGGCCATAATGGTCCTTAGAGACAGTGGTGGCAAGGCTTCGTCTTACATACTTTGAACATGTTGTCAAGAGAGATCAGTTCCTGGAGAAGGACATCATGCTTGGTAAAATGGAGGGACAGTGCAAAAAGAGAAATGTCTGCAATAAGATACATTACCCAGTGGCTGCAGTAATGCACTCAGGCATAGGTCATTGTTTCTGTTGTGCATAGGGTCACGTTGGGGTCAGAACAGACTTAATAACACCAAACAACAACAACATCCACTCCTGCAATTATAAATTGACTGAACATATTACAAAGACACAATATTTATTTGTGATGGGCATACAAAACTTTTAATCAAATAAGTATCAATAGTTATATGATATCACTTTGTGGAGAGAAATAATGCTTGAACTGCATAATAGAATTTGGCAAGACCAATGACTTATAAATAGCAAATTCCTTTTCAACATTATAAACAGAAATCATACACATGGACCACTATGGAGGGAATACACAGGAATCAAATCAATTATATTTGTGGAAAGAATATGGAAAAGCTCAATAGTATCAGATTGCTGCAGAAGAGACCATCAAATTCACATAAGAAAGCACATATTGAAAATGAAGAAAATTGACTTCTGGCAAGATGGCGACCAAATAACACATACCAGAGGGACTCTGCAGAAATCCGCGCAGGAGAGCAACTTAGAGGGAAACTCCACTCTTCCAGAGCTAGGGGGAACGTCATAAAGATAAGTAGACACAGATCCACTAGGTTTTAAGGAATTGTTGGCTTTTGGTTAACCATTGTGTAGGCCAAATAAGGCTTAACTTTAGACTTGCCACAGTCTCAGCCAGAGCCAAGATCCTTTGGCCGATGCAAGGGCTTTACTTTCAACACAATCACAGCTTGATGCCGCTTCTGGTCAAGGATTAAACCCCTCCAGGCCCACAGTCAGGTGATCAGGGCTCAACTATAACTTTACTTTAGTGTCTCTATCTTCTCTCTTTTCCCCACAGCCTCAGCAGGCTGGTTTTTTTTTTTTTTTTTCTCTTCTTGGTGCTTTATACCAAGGTGGGAATATCCAATTGGCCTCCCTTCTACAGCACTTCCGTTGTGGTAGGCACCCTCGCATACCCTCTTAGGCACCCCAACCAGCCTTGAGCCACACCAACACACCAACATCCAGGGTAGCACCAACTTCATGGGTCCACAACCACCCAACCAGCATTTCCTGAGAGGAAAATTCAACTTGCCTTCCAAATACCAGAATACTGGTTGGCTAGGGAAAAAGTGAAACCACAGGAGGATGAAGCAGTAGCCTGATCCCACAGTGAAATTAGCTACAGGAAGTTTAGAAGTATTCCTACAAGTCTCCCCAAGAGAGAGCCCAGTGCTCTTCAACACTCTGGATAATTGCACCAGACTCCTCTAAAGCAAGACAATGAAAACAGCAATCAGTCCCAACAACCTCAACAAAAAAAACCAGGAGAAACAAAAGGCAATGTCAGTAGAAAGCCTGAACTTTTTTTTTTTAATCTTTTTATTGGGGCTCATAAGGCTCTTATCACAATCTGTACATACATCAATTGAGCAAAGCACCCTTATACATTCGTTGCACTCGTCACTCTCATAATTCACCTTCCACTTGGGTTCCTGGAATCAGCTCGGTTTCCCTTTTTTCCCCCCATCTCCCTCCCTCCCCGATCCCACCCCTGGTCCCTTGATAGTTTATAAATAATTATTATATCTTATCTTACACTCCCCGGTGTCTCCCCTCACCCACCTCCCCCTTGCCAATCTCCCAGAGAGGAGGTTACACATAGATCTCCGAGATCGGTTTTCCCTTTCTACATGCCCTTCCCTCCTGGTGTTGCCACTCCCACCGCTGGTGTTGAGGGGTTCGTCTGTCCTAGATTCCCTGTGCCTCCAGATCCCCACTGCACCGCTGTACATCCTCTGGTATAACCAGGTCCGCAAGGCAAGGTAGGATTGGGGTCATGATGATTGGGAGGGGAGGAAGCGTTCAGGAACTAGAGGAAGGTTTTGAGTTTCATTGTTGCTACACTGAACCCTGAGTGGCCCATCTCCTCCTCGCTACCCCTCTGGAAGGGGTGTCCAGCTGTCTACAGGTGGGCATTGGGTCCCCAATGCATGATAGGAAAGCCTGAACCTAACAATATGCATAGAAGAAACAGACATTGATCTGCCACTGAAAGAAATCATCAGAATGCTGCTTGGAGTCACATAGGATATGAGGACAGCAATACAGAAAAAGGATGAAATAATAGAGGAGATAAAAGCCAAGACCTAAGGGATGAGATAAAAAAATCAATAGCAAATTCACAGATTTCACCAATAGACTTGAGGAGGCAGAGGATCTAACGATGGACCTAGGGCAGTGGTTCTCAACCTTCCTAATTCTGCAATACTTTATTATGGTTCCTCATGTTGTGGTGACTCCAACCATAAATTTATTTATGTTGCTATATCATAAATGTAATTTTGCTACTGTTGTAAATCATCATGTAAATATTTGACATGCAGCATGTATTTCATTTTTACAAATTAAACATAATTAAAATATATTGATTGATGACAAAACAATATGTAATTATATATTGTGAAATACTTATTTCTGAATACAAATAAATTACATTTTGTCCTGAAGCATGGTATAGCATGGGTAACAGTCTTAATATAACAACAGTAAACTACATTGCTAAACTTTTCAACAGTATATGTAAAAAGTCAACAACAGTGTGAGGTTGAGATAACTTCTTTCTCACCAGATCAAAAATTCTCAGGGCAGTCTTAGCAACAGCACAACAAAGATCATCTTCCATACCAAGTCTACTTCTGTATTTAGACTTGATAATCAACGAACTGGAAAACGCTGTTTCATTAAGATATGTTTTTGGAAATGGAAGAAGGCACAACACAGTATGAGACAGATCAGAATATGACTGCAAACACTTGATCCAAATTTTGTAACTGGCATTGTAGAGAAATAGTTCTCATTGCATCGGTGTTAATAAGTTCAATGAACTCCTCTTCTACCATCTCACGAACATCTTCAACTTTAACTGTGAATGAGCTTCTGAGAAGTGCAAATGGAGTGTCAGGTAGATTGGAAAATACGATGAAATTTCATGTGCCAGCACGTGCAAGTGTTTTTCACAGAAATTATCATCATAATTCTTTTGTCTACTTCAATGCCATGTTCCTCAAAGAAAGCGGATAAGGTAGGTGAGATAGTTAAGGTTTATTGTGGCAACCGGGTGAATAAACACATGTAGAATTAATTGAAGAGCTGAGAGAGAACCAAGCCTCACCTTTCTAGTTCGCAGATCTCTTGCTCTCTGATTGTTAGACCAGAATGCAGCTGCCTTAGGCAGTTCCCTGCATCAGCTGGCAAGGCTCACTTCATGTGAGACATCCCTAAGGAGAAGTCACATGGACCTAACCTGTTGCAGCCTTGGATGCTGGAGCAACTGCATGGAGACCCCTGTCAGAGCTGAGATGCTTGCACACTCGCTGACTGGTCTTTCATCATGCAGTCGGCATCATTGTGTGTGTTTTGTGAGATTGACGAGGACTTTGTAGATTGGTATTAGACTTACTGATTTATGGGTTTGGACAGCACTGGGTTGCAATGATTTCTTAATGTACACATACCCTTTATATAAAACTCTCTCATACATATGTGTTTATGTGGATCTGTTTCTCCAGTCTGTCCAGACTAACACAGTAGGCAACATGTAAATTTTATTTTCATCCAACCTTTTTTTTGTCAAACTGAAGTTTCATTTGGAATGATTGGATCGTTTCAGGAAAATCAAGGCATGTTTCATTTGGTCCTTGAAGTGATAAATTTAACTCATTCAAGATGGCAAAGATGGCAACCAACTGAGCTGTTTTCTGTAGTTCAATTTTATCGCTGAAAAGTGGTTCATACTGTGGTCTTGCTTTCTGATTCAAAAATGTTTTGAGTTCATCACAAAGCTCAAAAACACGTTTTAAAATATTTCCTCTCAAAAGCCTTTGCACTTCAGTGTAAAATAGCAGAACATTCTTCGGCGCATCAACTCATTGCAGCTGTGTAAACAACAGACTGCTTAAAGTGCTTGCCTTTATAAAATTGACAGAACTTATGACACTCTTAATTGGCAGCATCTTTGTTGCTAACATTTTCCAATGAATCATACAGTGAGTTCCAATGGATTTTGGTGACTCATTCAGTACCAAATATTGAAATCCAGATCAACATCCTATCATAACTGGAGCACCATCTCTGCAAACACTACAAATCTTTTCCCCAAAGATCTTATGCTCTTTCATAAATGAAACAGCTGTGTCAAGTACATCAAGTGCAGTAGTTGTCATTTCTAGAGGTTTGCAAATAATAAACTCATTGTTAAACTTGACATCATTAATATATCTCACTTAAACAGTAACTGAACAGTTTGCAACATCTGTAGATTGATCAAGCTGGATGCTAAATATTGGAAGTGGAGCAGATTTAATTTGCTGGATTACCTGATCAAGAGTATCAGCAGACGTGTCATCCACTCTTTTGCAGATAGTGTAGTTAGATAAGATAATTGCACTCAATTTTGTAAGAAACCCGTCTCTGGTCATACTCCAGAAATGTCTTTGGCCACTGGCCTCAGCAGTGATGTAAGGTTTCATAACTCTGGCTATTCTGAATGCCATCAAATATGAAGCTGCAATGGCTGTGATATCTTGTTTGTGGTACTTGCCACCAGTGTCAAGTCTGGTGTTCCTGAGTACATCAGCTAGGCTTCAAAAATAGTTGGTATCGTGCTGCCAAAACTCGGATGCTTGCTATCAAAATGGTGCTTTAGTTTGTTCAGCATCGTATATTTGGCTGATAGAACTTCACAGTGAATAACATATTGAGGTTTCTCAATTCCAGCTGTAATTATTGAGGTAAATACAAACGGTTAAAATCCTCACTATATTTTCTTTTCTTAACATTCTTCTCTACATGATCCATTGTCATGAGATGGTTTCCTAATGAAAATAATATATAACAATAGCTTTAATAATATAAAAGATTATACATGGCATAGTCCAGTCAATAGAGTCCATTAAAGTTTCCTGTGAGTTACAATTCTCTGTGTTATTGTTTTTTCACATACCTGTTACTATCACAAGGGGCCAGTATTTACATAAACCACAGCTGAATATAAAAAGATGGACCAGCATCCAGATTAAGGTCCCATGGTACAGATTTTGTTTTGCAATAGTTGATGATTTTACAGTATATGATTTTATATTTATCCAGTAATTATAATTCATCAAGCGTTTTACCTCCAATACTGCTACTTTCAACACAGAAGCTGATTTTAACAGCGTAGCTGCTTTTCACATAGCAGCTGCTAGCTACACAAGTGTGACTGGTCTGCATAACTACATTATGACACCTACCCCATCACATATACCCTGTATAAATACACTCTATATAAATAAATACCCTGTATTTATACAGGGTGCATGTGATGGGGTTGACGTGATGATGTCATCACACCAGGTACTTGTATATGGGTTTATCTGCATATGGGTGGACCTGGCTGGAGACAGATAGAGCAGTGGTATCTCAGTTCCTAAGCCAATTAGAAATATGTGTTTTCAGATGGTCTTAGGTGACCCAATGAAAGGGTCGTTTGAGCCCCCAAAGGAGTCACAACCCCAGGTTGAGAACCGCTGACCCAGAGAATAACCAGGCAGACTTCAATAAACAGGAAATGTAGCCAAATAAGATCATCAGAGAATCTGAAGAAAACCCGAGAGAAATGTCTGATTCTATGAATAGGAACAACATAAGAATAATGGACTACTTGAGCAAGACACAATGAGGAAGTCATTGGCAAAAATAGCAAGGGAATTTTTAGAGGAAAACTTGCTTAGCTTGAATAATGAAAACCAGGCAGGCAACCACTCTGGAGGTCACAAGAACACCAGCTAGACTGAAGCCCAAGTAGTAGACATCAAGGTATATAATATTTAAACTATCCAATTTTGTGGAAAAGGAGAAAATTATAAGATAGGGAAAAACTAGCTGTCACTTATAAAGGTACTCAAATAAGAACATGCTTAGACTTATCAGTGAACACTATGAAGAAGAGGAGAGAGTGGAGTGACATATTTTAAAAATTGAAGGAAAATAAGGCAAACCCAAGAATATCCTATCAAGATGAATTATCTAGCAAAACAGAGAAGTAAGCATCTTCCAAGACAAGTAAATAGTCAAAAGATACATTAAAAGAAACCCACACTTACAAAAGAATTTTACTGACCCACTATTGACAGGAGAACAAAACTCACTGAACACAAATAAGAGACTGCCACATAGAACAACTCCCACACAGGGATCAACATAGAGAAAACAGGCCCCAATATAGCATTGCCTCAAGTGTAGAAAAAAGACAAGAATGAAACACACACACACACACACACACACACATGCACAACACACTGAAAACAAAGGGATGTAAGGAAAGACCCAATAGAAAAGGTACTTCTGAATATAAATAAACTGAAGTCAGGCATTAAAAAACAGAGGCTAGCAGATTGACCTAGAAAACACAACCCATCAATCTGCTGCCTACAGTAGACACATCTCAAGATTACAGACAAAAATAGGCTGAGAATCAATGGCTGGAGAAAAATATACCAAGAAAATGGCAATTAAAAAAAAAGCAATACTAATCTCAGACAAATTTGATCTCAAGGTGCAAGCCATCACAAGAGGTAAAGAGGGGCACTATACTATGTTCAAGAGAACAGTAGACCAAGAAACAGTGAGCATAATAAATATATACACGCCCAAAGACAGATCATACTTTTCATCAATCAAAAGCTTCAAAAGATGAAAAAATAAATTACAGGCTCTTTATAGTAGGTGACTTTAATACATCATTCTCTGAGAAACAGATAATAGGGAAAGAAGCTTAACAAGAAGGCTACATATATAAGCATGATTAGATGACTTGACTTGATATTTTCAGAACTCTCCACCCAAAATCACACTCTTTTCAAGCCTACATGATACATACTCAAAGGTAGACAAAATCCTGGAACACAAGTCAAATTTGTGTAAATTCAAGCACATAGAGATCATACAGCCTTCTATGACCACTATGCAATAAGGCTGGAAATCAACAAAAGGATAATTACAAAAACTAGGGCAAACAATTGGAGGATGAATAACTCTCTATTCCAAAAGTAGTGGGTACTGGCCCATATCTTAGATGAAATTAGGACGTTTCTAGAAACCAATGATAGTGAGACTATGACATACAAAAACCTTTCAGAAACAGCAAAGGCAGTTATCAGAAGAAGTTTGATAGCAATATGTGCACACATGAAAAAGGAAGAGAGACTTATGATTTATATGCTGATACAAAACTTACAGCAATTAGAGCAGAGTCAACAAGACAATCCTACTAATAGCAAGACAAAAGAAATAATAAGAATCAGAGATTAAATTCATAAGTTTGGAAACAAGAAAAGTATGGAAAAATTAATGCAGCTAAAAAGTGGTTCTTTGTAAGGATTAACAGAATCAACAGACCGCTGGCAAACCTAACCAAAGAAAGGAAGGAACAAATCTCAATAGCAAGGATGAGGGATGACCAGGGGATATTTTCACATGCCTTAATGAAATCAAAGGTTAATTACACAGTACAATGAAGGCCTGAACTCCAATGAATTCAACAACTTGGAAAACATGGAGAAATACTTGGGTAAACAATCCCTCCCTAGACTATCCCAGATGGACATCAAGAATTTCAACAGACTCATAGCAATGCAAAAAAACAGACAAGGTTATCAACATATTACCAACAAAACAAAAAAAATCCCTCTGACCAGATGGCTTCATAGGAGAATTCTACCAAGCATTCATGGAAGAACTGACACCAATCCTACACAAACACCATGTGGTTTTATGTATGGAAAACCCAAACAATAAAAAAAAACTCCAAAAAGGGAATACTGGAAATAATAGAGGAATTTGGCAGAGTAGCTGGATACAAGATGAACAAACAGAAGTTTATTGGACTGCTATGCACATTGGACAAGACCACAGAAGAGGAGATAAAAAGGTAGTACCCTTCACAATAGCCAAGCACAAATTAAAATGGATATACCTGACTGAAAAAAATAAAACAAACATTTGTACAAGGAAAACTATAGAACACTATTACATGATACCAAGAATTACCTCATCAAATTTAAGAATATCCCATGCTCATGGATCAAAAGTCTCAAATAGTAAAAATATCAGTTCTGCCCAAGGTACTATATGCTTAATGATAGCCCGATATAAATATTATCATCTTTCTTCAAAAAATTTGAAAGATTGATTACCAATCTCATATAAAGAGGGGAGGGGCACAGAATTAGCAGAGAACTCCTTATAGGGGAGGAATGAATGGTAGGCCTTGCTTTACCTAACTTTAACATGTATTATAGAGCCACAGTGGTCAAAACAACGTGGTATTGGTATAATGAGATTCTCAGACCAATTGGAAATTACTGTAAACCCAGAAATAAAATCAGCAAACAGAAAATGATCTTTGATAAGGGCCCCCAAAATATCAAATGGGAAGCAGATGATGTCTTCAACAAGAGATGCTGGGAAAAAATGGCTATCTATCTGCAGAAAAATGAAGCAAGACACCTCATTCAACGCACTCCCAAAATTACTAGGGCCATCAATGAAGGTATTGTGATAAACCTGAGAACTTTAGTGCAGTGAATAAATAGCCTATCAGAAATAGGGAAGGACATAAATACTGATGATCCATGTAAGACATGAAAAAAATAATAAAAATTTATTAATGATCAAGGATTCATGAGGGAGGGAGGGTGACAAAATGAGGAGTTATACCAAGGGCTCAAATAGAAAGAAAACGTTTCAAACGATGATGGCAGCAAATGTACAAATGTGCTTGACACAATTGGTGCTATATATGTATTGTGATAAGAACAATAAAACGATTAAAATAAGACAAAAATTAGATCATTAAGTGGGACTTGCAGAAAGAGAGATGATACATCTAGAGCCAAACTCCCTTTTCATCTTCCTCTGTAATGATTCTGTAGATCTCAGACAAGTTGTCTATAGAGTCACCATCCTGTGAGCCTGTTCAAGAATGCAAGTCTAGAAATCAAGAGGTGAGAGTCCTCTTACTCAGTTCTTTATCGAGATCAGTTTGGCTACTCGAGACCATTGCATATAAATTTGAGGACCCGTATTTCTGTAGATAATGTGGACATATTTATAATATTCAGTATTTCCATTCAGGAACATGAAATGTCCTTCCACTATTAACAATCTATTCATGCCCATGAATCCTGAAAATATTGACCTGAGATCATGTTTAAATGCTAAACCTTAAAATCCAAATTAGCCCGTAAAATTTTTTGCTGAATCCCAAATAGTTCATTTTAATAAGTGAAGTGCCTCTGCCCTCAGATTTGTCTGCGAACCCTGCCCTCTGGAGTTTGTTTACAGCAAGAGCCAACACTACAGGAGTTCGCTGGGACCATGTAGAGATGTCAGTAACATGTGCTCTGATATGATGGCTGCTGGAACCCTCTACCTCGCCACTCACACCCCCCAGCCCCCAACCCCACGCCCGTGTCTGCTTCCCACACCTTCTCTCCACAGTCGCTCAACTTCCCTGCCATATTTTTGCAGAATCGCTGAACATGCCATGATGGAGCCTCCAGGAGTCCCTTGCTCCACCCACTGGCCTAACCAGTCATTCTGGGGCTTACTGGTTTGCCGGCCCCTGCTGGTCCCTCGCGGTTTATCTTCCCCAGTTCCTTCCGGTTTTCAGGCTAGTCCTGCCAAGTGCCCGCGGTCCCTCCTGAAATGTTGTCCCCCTATTCCGGTTTGTCTTCCGGTTCCTCCCATTCACCTTCCCTTCCCTGTTCTAGTCTGCTCCCCTGACCATTTCCAGTTCCTCCAACAAGCACTGTTCCTCCATCTTATAGCTCCGCCGGATAAAAGGGAGTGCCTTGTTTTCTTGAGTTCAACTCTGTTTTGGTTTTGGTGTGTGGTATTTATTTTCCGGCCAGATTGTTTCTCCCTTTTGGCAGGGGACATTTGAAAGTAACGTCGCTAAATAATAGCTAACCCTGTTGTCGCCAAGATCACTCTATGGCTTTTTAAGCACACCTATACCTCCTGCCTTCTGCCTCTGCACAGTGGATTGGGACCATACAATGGGCCATTCACCCTTTGGCACAATCCTGCTGGGTTGGATTGCAATTTCTCTGGAGTGCCTGCATTCCGATTGAGTCATTAGACAAGGTCCCCTGCCACCCTTGCAAGTCCTGGTGGTTCACCCAGGCCAATGACTCCTCTGAAAGTCCTGAAGTGCCTCCCAAAGTGGTGGAACCCAGTAGCCCCGCTGCTGTCTCGAGAATAGTTGGGGCCTAGCCAGCCGGCTAAGGCTGGGTCCAACACACCACCAAAGACAGAGATCTGTTCAAGTTCCAGTTCCACATTGTGCTGGAACCTCAGGTTAAGAACCCCAGGGAGCCTGGCAATCTAGCCTTTTTGCTGCTTTGTTTTGTTTTCTGAAATAGGCAACCAGGAATCAATTCCCAGAGGAAACGCTTTTGTGCTGTACCCTGTCTATTCGTCTTTTGACCCACAGACACTCACAAAGCAGAAACTAGAGTTTTTATGGGTCTCCTTCTAGCCCCAGGGCGTGCCAGCTGATGGGAATCCTGACCAAAGCATAGCGCACTTATTCTCCCTCCATTAACATAGCCAGAACCGAACGCAGCTTAAGGATGGAAAAGTGAGCAGAAGTCCCTTATGTTCAGGCATGTTTCCTCTTGAGAAACAGTAAAGACCTTTGATCCAAAGGTTTCAAAGACCACAGATGTTTAACTATTGCCATCGCCACCCTTTACAATACAGACAAGGAGCAAGGCTTGGACTCAGGAGAGGACAAGAAAAGATGCTAGGCCATTGCAAGGTATTGGTCACCAGAGGTAATCAGAACTGCCTCCCAGGTTTCAAAGACCTCTGCATAAGGTACTAAGTGCATGTGTGTCAGCGTTTGGACCACTGGGCAATGGTTTATCCACACAGAAACAGGCCTTCACAAGAACCAGGCTATCATTGTAAACAAACGCCACTGGCAGTGCTCTGTCCTATGGGGAAGACCCAAGAGGAGAGTGGTCTGCTAGCGAGTGTGCATCTGCTACCTAGCAGCAAAGGATTGCTGCCACTGGTCTGAAACCCTGGTTGTGCATGGGTGTGGGCAGGTAGACCGGAGCATTTTTCCTACTTGGTACTGTCTACTCTCCCTAGCCTCCTTCCTCAGACTCCACGTAGTAAGAATAACTTAAGACACTTAAGAATAACTTGTCATCTCCACTGTGCCTGGACACCGCAATTGTCAGGGCAAGTGACAGGAATTAACCAACACTTAAAAATGCCCCCTTGTGCTTTCCTGGAGACCTAGTTCTTATAAAAACCTGGAATGGTGGGTCCCACAATTCCCAGCTCTGTCCAGTCTGAAAAGGCCCCTTCCAGTAATTCTCCCTACTCCCACTGCCGTTAAAGTTCCAGGATAAAGTGCAAGGATCCACCATTCGTGGGTAATACCGTGAACGCCATTGCAACCGGACCACTCAGACACAAGTCAAATAGAGCAAGATAAGTGAACATGTGAACCATAAGATGGCCTTAAGATGGTGTTATATCAGCACCCTGACACAGGTAAGTACAGAAAACCTTACCTCAGACCCACAACAGTCTTTAAGCTACTATGTGCTATGACCCAAGTCCTGTGTTTAAAGCATGCTTGCAGGTGATGCCTGTCAATCTACTGATAGCAATACCTCCTAAGATCTCCATTGGGATCTTCCAGCATAAAACTAACCCACACTTCCATGGGCATTACTATCCCGTAGCTTTTGCCCTGGCCTTACCTCAACGGTTCATCTGTTTGGTGTTTTCCAGAAGTCGTCAGATTATTAATGACACTGAGCCATGATTGCCAATCCCCAAGATCACCAGTGTCTGGACCACCCCAACCTCAACCACCACAGGCCCCTAAGTGGGTGACAACCCTTCCCAATAGAGCAGGAAGTGCGTGGACCCCAAACTCCATTTCATGTCCTGTAACAACTGGAAGCAGCCAGAGATGGTTGTCACCCAGTACCACCAAAGATTTGGGTCCATATTCCTTCAGAGGGGAATTCTAGGTAGCCAGAATAGGGATTAAGAGTGGGAGGTTGTCTCCCCAATGCCTGCATAGGGCTACAACAATGGGGTTGGAAATAAATCAGGCACCCATAAAACACGTATGGGAAAAAATCAAACTGAGCATGCACAGACTAGGACCACCTAAGCACAGGACAAACCAAACCTAGCCGCCAACTAGGCACACAATGTTACCCAGCTGTGCTTAAACTCAGCCAATGAAACTGGCCAATACCGTCAACCACACCTCCTCAGCCAGTGGGGGTAAAAGCAGGTAGGCCACCTCTCTCTTTCAGTCATGCTTGGCAGGCAGGGCGTGTGAATCTCTTACACGTCTGGGTGCACTTGCGCAGTTCAGGCCTCCCTCATGGCCCCTGGAATTTCCTAGTTCCTCAAGAGTGGTTTTGTGTTCCTGTTCCTGAATTATTTTCATGCTTTTGTGTGTGTGTGTGTGTGCATGTGTGTGTTCAGCCATAAACTCTTGTATGGTTTGATGCAACCTTTTATGCCCTCCTGAAAGAGTGTGCATTTTTTGAGACTGCAACACCTGAAATTTCCATTTTCCTCATTAAAGTCACTTGGATTACAAACGTGCTTATGCACATGAATTCATTCAGCAATAACGGAGACATTGCAATCCGGAAATCTGACACCTCTACTTTGAGCATTTTGCTCCTTTAAACAATTATCTATGTGAGATCAGACAGGCAACAGCAATTTCAAAAGTTTCATGAGAGACTGAAGCAACAGGTGGTTTTAGATACTAATGGTGGGAAAATGTGGAACAATATTTGGCAAGAATCATAGCACCATGAAAGACTGTAAACAATGCCAGTTAATTATAGAAGTAGAAGTTGTTGAAGGAAATTATGTGATTTGAATGTGTATACTTTCACTCAAATATTAGTTTTCATAAAATAGCATGAAGTCATGAGTTGACCACTGATGAGCAGCGATGAGCCAGTGTCCATAAGTTCCTGAGACCAATCTCGACCACACTAACGTGCACGTCTTCTAAAAGTCATACAATCATAATTGCACCATCTCAATGCTGCAGTTCTTTCCAATCTTGCCTCTTAGTCCAAACCCTTCCTTTTCAGGGTCTGAGGTAGGGGGCTCACCCATCTTTGTTTAAAATCATTTTATTGGGTGCTTGTACAACTCATCACAATCCATACATATATACATAGTGTCAAGCACTTTTGTACATTTGTTTCACTCATCATTCTCAAAACATTTGCTTTCTACTGGAGCCCTTGGGATAAACTCCTCATTTTCCCCCTCCTTCCCCGCCTCCCCACCTCCCATGAACCCTTGATAATTTATCAATTATTATGATATTGTCATCTTACACTGTCTGACGTCTCCCTTCACCCACTTCTATGCTGTCCGTTCCCCAGGAAGGAGGTTATATATAGATCCTTGTTATCTGTTTCTCCTTTCTCCCTACCTACCTTCCACCCTCCTGGTATCACCACTCTCACCACTGGAACTGAAGGGTTCATCTGTCCTGGATTCCCTGTGTTTCCAGTTCCTATCTGTACCGGTGTATGTCCTCTGGTCCAGCCAGATTTGTTAGGTAGAATTGGGATCGTGATAGTGGGTGAGAGGAATCATTCAAGAACTAGAGGAAAATTGTATGTTTCATCACTGCACCCTGACTGGCTCATCTCCTCCCAGTGGCCCTTCTGAAAGGGGATGTCCAATGTACCACAGGTGGTTCCAGGGTCCCCACTCCACACTTACCCTCATTCACAATGCTATGATTTTTTTTTTTTGTCTTTGATGCCTATTACCTGATCCCTCAACACCTCATGATCATACAGGCTGGTGTGCTTCTTCCATGTGGGTTTTGTTGTTTCTCAGTTAGATGGCCGCTTGTTTATCTTCGAGCCTATAGGACCCCAGACACGGTTTCTTGTGAAAGCCAGACACAATCAGCTTTCTTCACCACATTTGCTTATGCAACCGCTTTGTCTTCAGTGATCATGCTGTGGCTGGTGTGTTTCTTCTTAATGACCATTCACATCGCATCCCAAAAGAGCTTTAGGAAATGCCAGTTTTCCTGAAGTACTTCTGTATTGACAGACATGAAATGTGTTAGCTACATCAATGGCTCCAACACTACGTAACTTCACTGAGCAATAAATTCTTATTGTCAATAGTCACCTGAGTGGATATCCTTTATACCACAAAATACATAGCTTCGGTTTTTTAAATAAACTTTTCATATAATTTTATTAACAATGTTCATAATAAAAGTGTGCCCAAATTGAAAATTTCATGATTCTTTCTGAAGAAAATTTTAGAAATGAATGTTTTCAGATTGGGATATAATTACAGATATAAATTTCACTCTAGAATCATCTTAAGGAAAGCATTTCAAAACATTCATTACAACTTTTACTGTAATAAAAATTTTACAAAATAATCCCCCAGTATTAAATATCATTATAAAACAGAAACAAATGTTCCTAATATATTTATTTAACAATATACTTTACATTATTAAATAGAATGCTGAGTATTGTCACCTGAAACTAAAGCTTTGTATTAAACCAGAAAAATGTTAGCAGGCATAGGAGGAGAGAAGAAGAAAATGTGAAATTATTCAATTTACTTCAAGTGCTTATGTATCATTCCTCAAAATAGACATCTCATGATAATAACTTTCAACTTGAAAAAAACTTTGAAACTTCCCAATTATTTACAAATGAAAGCACACAGTTCCAAATGAGCCATGACTCCTTAAAGATAAATCTAAGTTGAGTTAGCAGTGAAACAAGTTTTTAAAAAACCAAATACACTAAATTTATTGAACGCAGATAATATAGTGATTAGAGAAAAATGCAAAGCGTTAACGGGAAATGTCAGAAACAGAAATTATTGCAGAAATCAACTCGTTTCCATCTCACAATGCTAGGAGGGTAACGAGTAAATTAAACCCAGATAATACTATAGGTAGAAATAGTAAGTATTGGGTAAACATAACTGAGATAGAAATTACTTTTGAAATTGGTAAAATGTATAAACCTAGGAGTTGGTTCTTTAAGAAGATTAATACAATGGATAAGCGCCTAGCAAGGTGATTTCAAATAACAATGAGAAGGCAGAATATAGAATGTATAGTGAAACAAGGGTCATCAGTATAGAGTCTCTAAATTCTAAAAGACAATGACAAGATATTATAAACAAATTTATGCCAATATTTTAGCACACTAAATAGAAGTGGATCAAATCTATGAAAACATCGCTCTCTGAAAACACCCCCCACACAATTTAAAAACTTGAATGGCATTATCACTGTTCAATTTATTCTCTAATAAGATGCTTCTCCCACAGTGCTCTCCGAAAATTAATTCGCAGAAAGCGTTGTCTGTGAACTGTAGTTAGCACGTAATCAAAAAATAGCACCAATCTTGCACAAATGCCCTTAAGACAAGAGGAAATTAAAACGCTTTCAAACTCTTTTTATACACCTGCTATTAACTCTTAGCAAAGATGAAACAAAGATATTTTATAAATCCATCAAATTAGATGCAGTTTTCCCACAATTATTTAGAAATTCAAATGCAGATGTATATTTTAAAAATATAATTTGATAAAGTAGATTTTATGATAGGGATAAGTATTAGGCTCAGGGTGGGGGTGGGGTCGAGTTTCACTGCCATTGAGTCAGTTCTGACTCTTGGGGAAGGCTAGAGCAGACTCATTGGATATTGGACTCTGTAACTTCACGGAAGTAGAAAGCCTCATCTTTTTTCCCACTGAACAGTTTGTGGTATTTAACTGCTGACCTTGTAGAATGCAGCCAAGGCATAAACCACTGCAGCACGGGGGTTCCTGCTTGATTACACATTTGAAGTAATTTGATGTAAGTCTATTAGCTACAGGAAGTATCATAGCCTTCTACACATCACTCTTTAACAGTAGTGTCTTTGTTGGGTACTTTGCCTTGCCTCCCATTTTATGCGAGGTGTGTGAAATAGGGGCGACGAATCCAGTTCTATTAAACACACACACACACACACACATTGTGATTTAGGTGAATGTTTATAGAGAGGATCATCAGTCTTAAATTCAATGATTTATATATAGTTCGTCTCAGCTGATCCATTTCAAGGCCCTCAATATATTGTTTCTTCTCCCACAGCCTTTGTGTTTCCTGTTTTCCTTCCTCCTTCTTTCATTCTTTCTTCTTTCTTGGTGTAAGTGAGGTAATTCTGACCTTAAATAGTTCATTATTCCATCATGGGGATGAGTTACACAGTCTATGTTATTATTTAGAGAGAAGTCATGACTTAGGAGCTGTATGAAATGAACCACACCCAAGGAGTCTCATTCACACCTGATAGGGATCCTGAAATTGAGGGACTGAACTTTAAACTGATGTCATCATGAGATAAGCTATTGGTGAAGGTGATGAGAGTTCCTCACATGTGGGAGTACATGTGTTATTGTGACTAGAGCCAAACTGAAACAAATTATATTTCTGAAGGCATGGGCAATGTCTCCCTTTCCATGCTTTCCTTCCTGTTACATTATCACTACCAGAAGATATGGATTGATCTCTCCACTCTTTCAATCTGGACAAATTTATGCCTGCTTCTACTAACAGGGGATGACAGAAGTGGGCCAGAGGCAGTTGTGTGGGTATCCCTTACGAGACCTGGCAACTTCTGACTTCTTTTAAGAACTCTAAGCCTCCATTTCAGAAGTCTAATAAGCTCGATGTTGTTGTTAGGTGCCATCGAGTTGGCTCCCACCCATTGCGACACCATGCACAACACAATGAACACCGCATGGTCTGTGCCACTGTTACACTTGTTCCTATGCCTAAGCCCATTGATGTAGTCACTGTGCAAATCCATTTCATTGTGGGCTTTCCCCTCTTTTGTTCCCCTTTCGCTTTACCAAGCATGAAGTCCTTCTGCAGGGACCAATCTCTCTTGACAACATGTCCAAAGTATGTAAGATGTAGTCTTGCAATCTTTTCCTTTCAGCAGAAATTAATGATTGTGTATAGAAATATCCCTGTAGTTCGTTATAACAGCAGATACATTTTTTGTAAGCCAAGCCTCTCCCTGCCACCAAATCAATGCTGACTCATACCAACCCTATAGGACAGGGTAGAACTGCTCCTGTGGGTTTCTGAGACAGTAACTGTTTAAAGGAGTAGAAAGCCCTATCTTTCTCCCACAGAGTAGCTGACATTGCAGATCACAGCCCAGTGCAAATCTTCTATACCACCAAGGTTCCTACAAGCCAAGCCTGCCAATATACCTCAAAGGTGAAAACTCCACACTCATTTACTTTATGAACCTTCAAGTCCACTGTCATTACAAGCATAATAACAGCCATTATGACCCAAATAAAATGACATTTCTGGCCACATGATTGCGTCTGCATGTTCTACAAGCACAAGCTGTTCTTTCATTTCTGTCAGTGTTTTCATAGTCCCAGATTGTGCAACGTGTCCTGGTGTCTTAGCCAGGCTATGTGAACCTTTATGTGGGTCACAAGGTTGTTGTAGGAACAGAGCAAGGGAATATGGGATGGTTTCCAATCAATTAAAGTGTGATCGGCGTTGTGTCTTCTTATATTCATCAACCTGGATTCTGAGCAAAGGATCAGAGAACCTGGACTATATGAAGAAGACAAGGTATCAGAATTGGAGGAAAGCTAATTAACAACCAGTGATGATCAGATGCAACAGCCTTGCTAGCTGAAAGTGAGGACAACAAGAACTGCAGTCTTCAGTATAGATTAGAACATAATGGAAAGGAAACAAAAGTTCTCACAACTGGGCCAGGTCACATCACGATAAACAGAAAATGATTGAAGTTGTCAAGGATTTCATCTTGCTTGGATCCACAATCAAAGCTCATGGAAGCAGCCGTCAACAGATCAGAAACCTCTTCAAAGTGTTGGAAAATAAGAGTATTATTTTAAGGACTGAGGTGTGCCTGACCCAAGCCTCGGTATTTTTTAATTGCCTCATATGCATGTGAAAGATGGACACCGAATAACGGAGAACTAAGAAGAATCAAAAGGAACCTTGGCTTCTCACTGCAAGATCAGTAATTCAAAACCACCAACTGCTCAGTGGGAGAAAGATGGAGCTTTCTACTCCCAGAAAGAGTTACAGTCTCAGGAACTCACAGCGGCCATCCTTTAAGGTTACTATGAGTCAACATCAACCCTATGGCAGTGAGTGGATGGAGCAAAGCTTCCTGAACCTTCATTTGTTGATTGATGGTGAATGACTCAAACTAAGACCAAATAGCTGCAAACCTATATTAATAATAGGACTGTGGAATGCACAGAATATGAATCCAGGAAAATAGAAAACCATAAAAAAATGAAAAGGAACACACAGTGAAAACAAGAAATTCACTGCTATCCAGTAGATCCAGTCTCACTGTAGAACTGCTGCTGCAGGTTTCTGAGGCTTAAACCTTTAGGAGAACAAAAGGCCTCATCTTTCTCCCAAGAAGCAACTAGTGGTTTCAAACTGCTAACTTTGCTATTCTGCTGAGCAAATAATCAGAGAAGTTAGATTATATGAAGACAAATGTGGCATCATGATCTTGCTTACTGAAAGTGTGGAGGAAGTAAAGCACTTGCTGATGAAGATCAATGATTATAGGCTTCAGTGTGGATTATAACTCAATGTGAGGAAGACTGAAATTCTCACAACTAGACCAAAAGGTACCATCATGATTAATGGGGGAAAGGTAGAAGTTGTCAAGGATTTTTTCTTATTTGGATCTGCAATCAATGAAAGTGCCATGAACTGACTACTAAAAGCACAAACTGATCTGTGTCGGAAGAAGTAAGACCAGAGTGATCCTTAGGGGCAAGGATGGCAAAACTTTGTCTAAAATACTTTGGACTTCTGATCAGAAGAGATCAGTCCCTGGAGAAGGACATCATATTTGGGAAAGTGGAAGGGCAGTGGGAAAAAAGAAATCTTTCAATGAGATGGATTGGCATAATGCCTGCATCAATGGACTCAGGCATGGGAACAATCTTGATCATGACACAGAACCATACAGTATTTAGTTCTGTTGTGCGTAGGGCCGCTATGGGTCTGTGCCAACTCAATGGCACCTAACAACAACAACAACCATGCAATTGGCAACCCAAATCATAATCCACTATACAAGAAGGCCTCCTCATATACACATTATCATAAATATATAACTTATATCATCAAGTGCTGCAGACACCGAATAAACTAAGACCATCTGTTTCTTCCTATCTTTTAATGAAATGGATTGTGCTTTCTTTTTCTGTTTGGTTTTCGTAGTTTTAGTTAGTAGAAAAACAGTTATAAACTAATGCAGTAAACTAGTAACTAAATGGAGACTTCTGTGTCATTGAGAAATAAGAGGGAAAAGAATGGAAAGTTGCTGCTCAGAGTTTGTATGATATTTGTTATGAATAGTGTAATGTCTAACATGAAGTCATCAGCCACATTATGACCAGAAAAGGTAAATCTGTCTGGAAGAGTAGGAAGATAATGATGAAAGTATGCTTCCTCAGTCACCGCCAGCATTTCTTTCCTCTGATTATTTGAATTCAGAAGTAAACACTGAGTCGAAACAACTGGATGGACACATTATGATGACTAAAGGCCTACTTTTTTGTGGAGGAAAGCATAACATAATGTAAGCATCATACAAACAGTTGTCATTTGAATCTATAAATATAAAGTTTACAATAGACACAGGTTCAATGCTTCTTATTCATTTAGAGATTAACTGTGATTTCTGAATTTAGAACCAACAAAAGAATTCATTGAAATGAGGAGATAACAACATGTGTGGTGCCAACATTTGTGGAAGAGCAAAACTCTGGAGGAGCATGGACGTGCAGAATTGTAGGAGATGAATTTAGTAGGCATCCAGGATCCAAGTCACCTGTGCTTTTGCAATCCGCCTGCAGAGATTGGGCTTGTTTGATTGAGCGAGTGGAGTCCACTGTTGAGGTTTAGAGCAGGGAGGTAACATCGTTTTCCAATCTGAGCTATAAAAAGGGACATCTGGGCCACGTCAGCTTCTGGGAAGCAAAGACGAATGCAGATCTGACAGGAGACCATTGTAGCTCACCAGTAAAGAACCAGAAAGGGAGAAGGATGATCCAATTTATTCTATAGCTTCAAGGCAGACTCAACAATATTAGTTAAGGTCTCAACTCACTGCCATTGACTCACAGTGACCCTGTCAGACAGGGTAGAACGACCCTTGTGGGTTCCTGAGACGGTAATTCTTTATGGGACTGGCAATCCCCATCTTCTTCCTGTAGATTGGATGGCGGTTTCAAACTGCTGACCTTGCTGTTAGCGGTGTAACGTGTAACCACTAGAAAACAGGGTTCCTATCAGTTGAGAAATAATAAGTTATGAAACAAGAATAAAGCTTTGAGGGCATTGAAATGTTTGGTCTGAACAACATGAAATGTGATACTTCAAGTGGGACTGGAAACTCCTACCAAAGAGCAGATTGCATGTAGAATAATGAACATATTTAAAATAAACATTAAGTTGATATTATACTGGAAATGTCTATTACATAAAATATACATTTGAAAAGTAGGGGAGAGACAGGGGTTGAAGACACAAAATTTGGGTGTTTTAGCATTTGTAGACCATGAAAATGAGCTCTGCTTCTGGTGTCTTTGCTTGGACTAGGTGGCAAACCTAGAGCAGTGAAGTTTAGTCTATAATGTTCATTTCACAAATTGTTCTACCAACTTTGACTATTTAAATGACCTTACACTGTGGCTTTTAAAGCACTTGGCTTCTAACCAAAAGGTTGGCAGATTGCACCTACCAGTTGTTCTGAGGATGGAAAAAGTGGAAGTCTGCTTTCTTAAAGAATTATGTTTTGGCAAATGTATGGGCACTTTTGGTCTGTCCAATAGGGTACTATGAGCTACAGCTTACCCTATGACAGTGAGTTTAGGTAGTTGTCATGTGTTATATTTTGTGACTTCATGCATAACACGTTTCATGAAAGTCTCTTCTTTCTTGTTCTATCACTGCTCCTTTAAACCCTAGCCAAAGCATTGCTTTCTCTGGGAAGCCATTCCTGATCCCAGTTTGATTTAGATGTCCCTAGTCTGCCAAACCTTGGTAACATATGAATTTAATGGTAATCACACTTATTGCATTGACCATATCCTTAAGTCTCATACCGGTATCCATAGGGAACTTTGTCTTTTCAGCAGGATATCTCAATATCTGTCACAGACTGACATGAATACATCCTCCTAACATATTTTAGTTGAATAAAAAATTAAATTAAAGTACTATAAGACATTAAGTAATCTTCACCATTTTACAGGTAACTGGCTTCTTCTATCTAAAGTGAGTACCTATAAAATAAAATAGATGGAGAAAAGAAACAATGTCACTTATTTTGTCCTCCTGGGGCTGACTCAGATTCCAAAGGAGCAGAAGGTCCTTTCTTGCTCATCTACATTTTGACCATGGCTGGCAGCCTGATCATTGCTGTGACTGTCACTTTCAGTACAGTCCTGGAAGCACCCATGTACTTCTTTCTTGGAAGTTTATGATTTACGGATGTTATTTATTCATCATCCGTCCCACCCAAGGTGATAGTAGACTTCTTTGGGGAAAAGATCACATCCTTCCAATCCTGTATGTTTCAGCTTTTTACAAAACACCTTGTTGGTGGGCCAGATGCCTCTATTGGCGGTGGCCTATGATCGTGTGGCCTTCTGAAATATCTGGCACTACGTGGTTACTATGAAGCAATGAGTGTGTGTTGCGCTGCTGATGGTGTCTGGGGTTGGAGGATTTTTTTCACTCTGTCATTCCACTTAGCTCGCTTTATGGACCTCCATTCTGTGGTCCCAGTGCCATTGATCACTTTTTTAGGTGCCATTTGCCACATATTGAAACTTGCCTCTACTGACACAACATTGGCTACATTGGTGATGTAGTGATTGTGAATTGGACTGTGATCCCCATGGTTGGCAGTTTGAAACCAACAGCTCCTCAGGAGAAAGACTGGGCTTTCTAGACTCATAAACAGTTACAGTCTCAGAAATCCAACAGGGGGTCACTATGAGTCAGCATTGACTTGATGCTAGTGAGTTTGCTTTCGGTTTGAGTGGGAACCAATGAGGAGTAATCTGCATCTTTGTGTTTCTTCTCTTACTCATTTCTTATGGTGTTATCTTGTGCTCCTTGCAGAACCTTAGTCAGGAAGAGAGAAGAAAACCCTCTCCACTCTTGGCCCCACATGATTTTCTTGGCCTTTCCTCCCCCCCTGCCCGTATTTTCATGTGTGCAAGACGTGCTAAGGAAGGCTTTCCCCAGTCACAAATAATTGAGTAGGTTCTGTACTGTCATAACCCCTAAATTGAAGCCCTTAATCTGCACTCCGAGAAATTCAGAGAAAAGAAATGATATGCAGAAGCTCTGGGGTAAAAAATGATGTCATGTGAGAAGTAATAGCAACAACATAAAATGACACTGTATTGTAAAGGGGGAAGGTGTCTCCTCTCCTCCAGAGTCAGCTTAACACTATTTGTCAACAGCACTTAGATGTTGACATGTAACTCCTTTGAGGAAAATCCCAGCAGGAAATTAATTATTCTATGAGAATATCTCATTTACATTTATTTGTTGACAATGTGGTTTTCAATCTCGAGCATATTGTCTGAATGAGGACTGTTGTTGAAATGTACATGGTGCCCGGCAATCGAGGGATATAGCATATGGGGGCTTAAAGGCTTGAAGGTAAACAAGCGGCCATCTAGCCCAGAAGCAACAAAGCCCACATGGAAGAAGCACACCAACCTGTGCAATCACAAGGTGTCCATGGAATCAGGTATCAGGTTTCAAAGAATAAAAAATCATATCTTTGTGAATGGGAATGGGGGGGGGGCGGGGTAGGGACGCAAGGTCCATGTAGGCAACTGGGCATCCCTTTGCAGAGGGGTAGTGGGGAGGAGATAAATCACTTGGTGTGCATCGAGGAAACACACAACTTTCCTCTAGTTCTTAAATGCTTCCTACCTACCCTCCCCACCCGCTATCATGATCCTAATTCTACCTTACAAACCTGGCTAGACCAGAGGATGTATATTGGTGCAGATAGGAACTGGAAATACAGGGAATACAGGACAGATGAACCCCTCAGGACCAGTGGTAAGAGAGTGGTGATACCAGGAGGGTGGAGAGAAGGTGGGGTAGAAAGGGGGCACTAAGTATAAGGATCTATATATAACCTCCTCCCTGGGGGATGGACAACAGTAAAATGGGTGAATGGAGACACCGCAAGTGTAAGATATGATAAAATAATAATAATTTATCAATTATCAAGGGTTCATGAGGGAGGGAGGAGAAGGGAGGGAGGGGAAATAATGAGGAGCTGATACCAAGGGCTCAAGTGGAAAGCAAATATTTTGAGAATGATGAGGGCAACAAATGTACAAATGTGCTTGGCACAATGGATGTATGTATGGATTGTGATAAGAGTTGTACAAGTCTCCCATCATAAAAAATGTACATTCACAATACATGGCTTTAGACATCCTTCTTCAGTGGTAGTGGGGTTATTTCTGCATATCAAATTTTAAACAAAATACCCAGATTTTTATGGATCAAGGGACCTACAAACTCATTTTATGTTCACTTCCTCCTCCATTAATGGGGCCACTTTGTAAGGAATCTCCATGGGAAGGATCTTTCAAAACAGAAGTTGGTGAGAATGATGCAAGTCTCAAATCTTCACAGGTCCTGTAATACAAAGTATTCTGAGCAAATAGGGATATTCATGATATTTATTCCCACTCTCAGTCTCTGTTTGCTAATCATATGCCACATCAGGTCTGACTTATTATTATGTTCCTTCGTATGCTCCCAAAGAGAAAAGCCCAGCATTCGTTTTTGTGCATATGTCGGACTTTAAGTTGTTTATCACAACTAATCATTCACATGGAGAGACAAGCTTATATGGTTTTGCTAGGTGGAGAAGATTTTATGTATCATTTCTTATGTGTATTTATAATTTATAAGAGTGGTTAGAAATATTAGTTTTGCCACTTAGCATTGGCCAAAAAAAAACATTATTTAGCTGCAGGCAAAGTTAAAGCAGAGACAAATTAAATAGTCCTTATGAAGATCATCTAATGTTCTGAATGCCCAGCAATCATAACTACTGAACTCATAAGCACCATCTGGTGTGGTACGCTCTGAAATTATCTGCAAATAAAGAAGGGATGATCCAAAAGGTATCTGCTCTTTCTTTGGCGAGGACTCAGAACGCTTACTGGCTTAGTAGGGCAATGGAGGTGGAATTGAATCAAACCATTTTGAAAATTCCTGAACCTCTTGTATTTGGGTGTTTCTGATGCCATCACAATGACTTTTAACAATTTCTGCATTATCGAGGCTAATTTATATCTAAGCCAATGTGCTTTTTCATAGGAAATATTGTCATTTATGCTGAATCTCCTTATTTTACCAGTTCATATACATATTGCTAGAAGGCTGTCCTCTTTATTCAGTTTCCATCACACTATGTGGGCTTTTGAAAACATGCAGTACTTCTACATTTAAGGAAAAAATCCCAAAGGTAACAATAGTAACTGGTAAAAATGGAAATCACATACAGAATAGTCTACAATAAAAAATACATCTCTAGCCATCTCTTAGAGTAGTCTACCCGTGCTCCCTACCAGGGACAATTATGATACCCAATTTCTTAACAGTATTCAAAAATGATGTCTAACGATAGAGACAGACGGTATTTACATGTAACTATGTGTATTTATACTTGTGAACAAAATTTGCATTTTACTACTCAACATCTTGCAAATCTTTCCATCCCAGTGCATGTACATCTAACTCAATTTGAGATACTTTGATTCTGAATGACATAAGATTATCACACCAATTTTAAGTAATTTCTGCATTATATTAGTTAGTTTATGCCTAAGCCATTTTTAATAGAAAGTATTGTTATCTATGTTAATATTCATGATGTCAACAGTGGGAGGGATTCCTCCCATGGCAGATAACATGTAGTCTTTAATAATGGTTTTGATTTAATCACATCAATTATATGTCAATATGTGATATAGCTATAATTTTGATTAAATTCAATATGTCTTAGATTATATGAACACTAAGGAAAAAGTGGATTTCTAAAATCTTTCTACATTGATTTACAACATTACCAATCACAATGGTATCAGTAACTGAGCAGAAGCTTTTTATTATTGTTTCCCTTCTTTTCCTTTAATTTCTATTTCATTCACCCAATATATAGATATATGTTCATCAAAATTACTGACCACAACATTGATGCAAAAACGCCAGAAAATTTGACAAAGTCAGTGAGTTTTGCAACACCTCCACTCTGAAAGAGTATTGCACTTGTAGCAAGGGCAGGTGACAGCAGGTGATATGAAGTGTCAATGTAGTTGGAAAATAACAGGTCAGACCAGAGCACATTAGAAGGCTCAACGAGTAAACTATCATAGAGTTTTAGATTTATAAGTGTCTTGATAATACAGGCTGTGCTTATGAAAACTGTTTTTGTTGTAATAACACACTGCAGGAACATTTTTATGAAAAATATACATATTTGGTGGAACATTATACAAGAATTTTATAGGCGGTCACTTTGGTGTCACCTTGCTCATATTGTCAGAGCGCAGTCCAAACTCCCTGCAGTGTGCGATTGACACCCCTGTCATTATACCAAATTTAGTGTGTCCCATCTTCTTCAGGATGAATCTAATCCCTTTCTGTGATATACATGTCTAAAATGAATACAGGTCCTTCTGAATTCATAAACCCATGACCTTCCATGATGGAATTATTGGATCAAGTGGCATATGTGTTTACCAAGTTGGTGCTCATATTTATATCCAGAATATCATCTACTGAGTCCAGCTACACTCCTGGGCACCATTTGTAAGTCAGTCCGTCAGTTTATCTATATTCTTAACAACCAATGCTTGATAAGTATTTGTGACATTTGACAACCTGATTACAGAAAATGTATTTTCATTTGCCTATTTTCATTGAACTTGTTAAAATAAAGTTGAGTTTGAACAGAATTTCGCATGTCGGTGGGGGAGCAGGAAATTCCATCCCTCGGCTCCCTTTCTAGCCTTATTTTTACAAGAGACAGTACTGCTGACAGCTGATGGATCATGGCAGGAAGCACAGAATGCCAGAAAGATGTTTCCTTGTGTTTCATTGGCTGCATAAACTCCGTAGACTGCTGCTCACACCTTAAGTTTAGTATTATGGAAGTAGCATCACTAGCAGGGCACAGGGAGTGCAGCTTGCACCAGTGAAACTATCGGAGGCGGGACACCAAAATTATTATCCTTAACATTCATGTATACTCTTTTGCCAGAATGTGTTAATTTTAATAGATGCCTTCCTACAGTCAGATATGAAAAGAAAAACATTTCTCATAAACCCAGTTTATATGTATCAATATGCCTGTAAGTTTGAAACACTAATTTATTCTTTGAATCTTCTAATGCCCTCCGATCTAAGCTGTCATATGACCCAACCAGAGGGAGACATTGAATCACGTGATTTCATCTGCACTTGCTGCAACCACATCCTGTTGTTTTCATTGATGCGGGTGCTTTTACATTGGATGATTTTTCTAATTTTTTGGTGCATTAGGACTGATAGTATAGGACCTGTAGTGTTTGTGAATCTATATGAATAACTTCTGTGAGAAAAACTTACACATTGTCACGGCGTCATTTCTAACTCAGAGCAACTTCTTTAGAGAATGAATTGGGAATTAAAGGAAAGAAATAGAATAGTAAAAAAAAAAGTCCTCTTCTCAGTTACTAATACGGTTATAGTTAATAATATTGTAAATCAATGAGGAAGAGTTTAGAAGACTATTATATATATATATATATATATGAAATGGTACCTTGAAACCATTTGTAACTATATTTATCACCAATTATCAGAGGTAAATTGGTTAGTACATGAATGTTGCGAAATACCTACTGAAATTAGATAATTTTAAGAAGAGCATTAGTAAAGACTGGATGATCTGGTCAAGAGGAGGTCCATAGAGAGGTGACACCATGAGCTATTGCACTGGAGGGCAGCAACCTCACACACGCCACTGTCTTATAGAGAGGATGATAACTGAAAATGAATATGAATATGTACTGGAAATAGCTGCACCATGTCGAGCAGTAACAAGCATATTATCCACAAATATAAATACACATATTTATAAATAAATATACTTCTATCTTCAAAAATAATTTCTTAATTAATACTAAGAAACGGGGTACAGTGCTAGACTCTAGGGTGGAAAACTAGGAAACTACCAAAAGAGATGGGCAGGAGATGTTTTTTACTTTGTGCCATTTCAAGTGATTGCCATTTAGTTATTATTATTTATTTTTAATTGTTTTGATTAAAAATATATTACGTGTGTTCAGATCACATATGATGCAACAGAAACGGAATAAAGATGGGGTCTTAAAAGACTTGAAGATAGACAAGCGGCCATCTACCTGGGAAGCAACAAAGCCCACATGGAAGAAGCACACTAGCCTGTGTGATCATGAGGTGTCGACAGGATCAGGTATCAGGCATCAGAAGACCCAAAACAAACAATCACATAGAGGCCAATGAGACGGAATGGAGTTGAGACCCAAAGCCTATATGTAGATAATTAGACATCCCCTCACAGAAGGGAACAAAGAAGGGATGAGCCAGCCAAGATGCAACATAACATCATCGAAATATGCAACATTCCTCTAGTTCTTTAATGCTTCCTCCCCTCACTTCATGATCCCCGTTGTACATTACAAATCCAGGTAGACCAGAGCATGTACACTGGTTCAGATAAGTGCTCTCAACACCCTAAATCCAGGACAAATAAACCCCTTCGGTACAATAATGGAAGTAAGGATACCATGAGGGTAGGGAGAAAGTGGGGGCAGAAAGAGGGAACTGATCGCAATGATCGACCTATAGCCATCCCCCATCCAGAGTGATGAACAACAGAAACATGGGTGAAGGGAGACAGCAGATGGTGTAAGATATGAAAATAGTAATAATTTATCAAGAGTTCATGAGTGTAGGAGGGGGGAGGGAAAAAAGAGGAGCTGATACCAAGGGCTCAAGTAGAAAGAATATGTTTTGAAAGGATGATGGCAACAGATGTACAAATGTTCTTGACACATGGATGGATGGACGGACTGTTAGAAGAGCTGTCAGAGACCCCAATTAAATGATTTTTTAAAAGATGGTAACCTATGTAGCAATAAATATTTTAGCTTTAATGATAAAGAGAATGTACATAAATGACAATATTTTTTCTGCTAAATAAAAACAAGTTTAGTAATAAATTAATACATTTTATATATATACTTTAAAAAATCAGTGTGACTATATAAAAATCTTATTTGTTATTTCATTGTACTTTATTTATTGACACCCCTATTCCTCTGCATTAAATTTTTCTAGATGCAGTGATAAGCAAGATATCTCAAAGGTTCCGTCCTAGTAGATACACTGTGATTAACAACCCAATCATATAGTTTACTATTTAATTATAGACTTAATAAATACATGTTTTCAAGGAAAGGGAAAATATGTCAGATTCAAGGTTTCTGAGACCCAGAGAAGGAGATGTGGCATAAATCCAAATGACTTTCTTTGTAGTGGATGAGACATTTATTTACAACCTAATATACTTACTTGGAAGGCATGGTGGTTATGCATTGGACTACTAACTGCAAGGTCAGCATTTCAAAACCGCCAGCCACTCTGAGAGAGGAAAACGAGGCTATCTACTCCTATAAAGAATCTTGGAGACTCACAGGGGCAATTTTACCCTGTCCTCTAAGAGTTGCTGAATTGGCAATGACTCAATGACAGTGAGCTACTTACTCTTTTCCAAAATTTCATATCTTTTTTTTAATCTCTGAATTTCTCTGAATGGTTTGTTTTTCCTTTCCTCTTTGTGGGAGTAGATCACCAAGTCTTTTATCTTTTACAGAGCTCCACAGAGTGGGCTTGAACTGCAGACCTTTAGGTTCGCAGCTGCCCATTAACCCAGAACATTACCTTACATCCCAACTAAACTGGCAATCAATCATACCTCAGTTGATTCCAGAACTCCAAATTCTAGGACATCATCCAAAATGCTGACGTTTACAAAACTGAGAGAGCTGAATAAGGACTCTAAATCTCAGTAAGCAACTGTAAACAAATAAATAGATTGGTAAATGAATAAATAAAGAAACAAACTGCATAGTCATACAAGGGACCATTTTCAATTTAAGCCACCAGGGACAGGGTTCTGACCCGACAAAATGAGGATGTTGCTGATTCTAGAAGAGATGCCAGTCGAAGTCTTCCTCAAAGACAAAGTGGATCAACAATATTTTTTTCCCTTTAGAAAGAACACTTCCACAGTGTTTACTATAGGTCAGGCAGAATTATACACAATTTACATCCAGTAATGCATTTAATTGATCCCACCAATATTATCAGCTAGTTACTATTATCAACCATTTTATAGATGAAGAGAACGTGACGTGAAAGGGTCAAATAACTTCCCAGATCACATTCGAACCAGAGTCTGTTGTTAACCACTGAAACGCACGCTCAGAACAAATGCATGCCTTTGCTGTTAGTGTGTGTATATTCTGACTGGCTCCTGTGTTGGTTTCAGGTTCATAGCACTCTCGTCAAAAGCCTGTGCAACCTATAGATGTACCAGCTACAAGCCCTTAAAGGCACACCCAAAAAAGGGAAATCAGAAAACCAGGAGAGAGAGCTTAAGAAATCGTTGAGGAGGTGGGATCCAATTGCAGCCTCTCCCCTTAGACCTCGGACCAAGACAGTGCTCTTGCGGAGTGTTCGTCACGGGACCGGCAGGGGTATTATGGACTCTCGCTTCTATATAGGGGGGAGTGGAGTCATTTGAGTAGTTTTAGTGTAATGTCAGAGACTCACATAAGAAATAATACTTACCATCTTCTACACGAACAGAACAATGAAAATCTGCTTCCCTGTGAATAACTAGTTAAATAAGTTCAGTTCAAAAACTCACCAAGAAAGAATGATAGGCATTTCTTTTAGGAGGCTGGAAAAAAAGGGAAAGAATTAACTAGACCTGATCTGGCAGATGGTTACCAAGTTCAGAAAGAGGAAGTGAAAAGAGATACCCCAAATATCCCTAAATACCCAGAAGTTGCATATTTGCTTTGCAATTGGAAAAGTGCAAGGCTTGTACTGCAAAAATCTATGAAGACGAGAGTTTCTGGTTCTCACAGCTTCTACTGTGAAGGATGGTTCTCGCGGAAATGCCATTCATGGTGGCCCCGTTAATCTCTGAATATGTGAATATAATTACAGTCCCACTACTCCAATGTAGTTCATCGATCACTTGATTCAAAAATAACTAGGAAATCTGTTCCAAATTTGTATATGTTTAAACAACCAAACACCTCCTGAATTAAAATGTCTACAGTCATTCCCCATTTTAACACAGTCCTCATCCAGACAATATGGTGTAGATCGAAAATGAAATGTACAATAACTAAATCTTAGTGAGTATTCTATAATCATCATTCATTTTCTGCCTGGGCTTTCTCTCAAAATACATACATGTGAGCATCTCGATGCCTTCGACAAATATGTTCAGTTGACTTTGAAACTGAAAAAAAATCTTTTTTTTCTTCGCCATGTGAAGAATGAAGACACTTTATGTTGTTGTGGTTATTTCTCATTTGAAGTCATTTTTTACCCCAGAGCTTCTGCATAGCATTTGTCATCTCAGAATTTCTCAGCGTGTAGATTAAGGGGTTCAACATAGGGGTTATGACTGTGTAAAATACACTCAGTGATTTGTCAATGGGAAAAGTCCTTGCAGGTCTGGCATACATGAAAATGCAGGGGACAAAGAAGAAGACCACCACAGTGATGTGGGAGCCACACGTGGAGAGAGCTTTCCTCCTCCCTTCCTGACTCAGGTTCTTTAGGGAGCGCAAGATCACACCGTAAGAAATGAGTAAGAGCAGAAACACAATACTGCATATTACTCCTCCGTTAGCTGCAACTAAGAAGCCAATGACATAAGTGTCAGTACAGACAAGTTTCAACAGGGGGTACATGTCACAAAAAAAATGATCAATGATATTGGGGCCACAGAATGGGAGTCCATAGAGAGAGCTGAGTTGAATGACTGAGTGAAGAAACCCTCCAACCCAAGACACTATCAGCAGCACAACACACACCCATTGCCTCATGATAACCAAATAATGCAAGGGCTTACAGATAGCCACATAGCGGTCATAGGCCATCACCAATAAAAGAAAAACCTCTGATCCACCAAAGAAGTGCTCTGTAAAGAGCTGAATCATGCAGGATTGGAAGGATATGGTTGTTTTCCCAAAGAACAAGTCTGCTATCAACTTAGGTGAGATGGATGATGAATAAATAACATCCATAAATGATAAGCTTCCAAGAAAGAAGTACATGGGTGTGTCCAGGGCCTTACTGAAAGTGACAGTCACAACAATGAGCAGGTTGCCAGCCATGGTCAAAATGTAGAAGAGCAAGAATAGAACGAAAAGAACTTTCTGTTCCTTCGGATTCTGAGTGAGTCCCAGGAGGACAAAATGAGTCACGTTATTTCTCGCTTCCATCTATTCTCCTATAGTTGCTCACTCCAGATATCACCTATAAAACAAGACGTTTTTAATGTATTATCATTTTTTTTATTTAATTAACTATGGGTTGCTGTTGTTGCTGTTGTTGTTAAGTGCTGTTAAATTTGTTCAGACTCATAACGAACAGCAGAAACATTGCCTGATCCTGCACCATTCTCACAAAATATACTAGATGCATCTATTCATGCCAGACCCTCATGGCATAGTTTGGCTATTGACTGCAAGGTTAGTAGTTCAAAACCATCCGCTGCTTTGCCAGAAAGGTCCCTCTCCCATGAATAATCACAGCCTCCGAAGCCCACACGAGCAGTTCTACCCTGCCTTCCAGGATTGCTGTGAGCCTGTATTGACTCAATGGCAGTGAGTTCAGATTGAGTTTGGTCACTGATGTTGAGATATGCTGCTGGACGAGACAAAGTTCCTTACCCTCTCTGAGATGACACAGAGCGACGTGGTCAGATGATCACAGACCAATGCAATAGGTATTATTACGATTAAATTAGCAGGATCCTAAGGTTGCATCGTAAAGACACATTTAAATCCACGTGGGATCAGGAAGGGCTGCCCAGGGAAAGAAATGTTTTAGTTGAGGTTTAAAGCAAAGGTGACAGAAAAAGAAACACTTGACAATCACCTACACCCACTGCCATTAATGCCATTTCAGCTCGTCGTGACCCTAGAGGACAGACAGAACTGTCCCAAAGGGTGTCCAGTACTGTAATTCTTTACAAAAACCAACTGCCGCGTCTTTCCTCAGCAGATCAACTAGCTGGTACAATCTGACAAAATTTTGGTTCTTTAACATCTAAAATAATTTAAATAATCAAAGTTTATAGAATAGTTTATGAAAGGAAGGTTATAGACAAAAGGCCACTAGGCTAGATTTACCACCGACCCATTGAAACTTACTTCCTGGTGTCTTTGGTGAGACGGTCCTCCGTTTTATGATGAATGAAAACTAAAACCCCTTAGATTTTGTCTTCACTCTCTTCCTCTCTCCCAACTTTCTAACTAATATTTTAACTACCTAATAGACATTTCAGAAGCCTTACATTTCATTTTCCACATGTTTTTAGACAGCAGAAATGGATTCAAATTTGAATTGGATTGATTCAAATGCCCCGTTGCTGCCGGCAACAGTTTCTTGAATTTATGAAATTTTTCTAACCCAAAGAATAAACAAAGCCACATAGTTGCAAAGCCTGGTTTCCACGCTTATCTGTTAAACTCTTACCTTTGGAGCTTGGTTCACAGCCTGAGGGCTTTCTAACTGACCGATAAGGAAATCTCTCTTCCGATCCAGAATGACCACAGACAGCAGAAAGCTGAATACTTCGTTCAGAATAAATTTGATTTCCTATAGCTAAGTCTGTCCATTTTTGTCCCAGGCTCTTCTAAATATGCGCCCCCCCTCCAAAGTAGTATTACTTGCATTAAGATCTATTGTAAACGATCTCAATGATGCGAATAGGAAAATTAAAATTTTTCCATTGCTGGGACAATTTTTCAAAGAGGCAAACAAACCCTATGTCTCAATAAGAAAGTGGCAATGCATCAAAAGTGAAAAGCTGCCACCAAGATTTTTGTCATCTCCCCCACTGTGTTGATATAATTACACTAGTTGTGAGTTGATATGGTATAAGCTCATTGAGCTTGAAATTTAAAACTAGCATTCTTATGCCTTTTTTCTCTCATGTTTCAAGGCTATCCTAGAATCCCTAAAACAGATGTGCGAGTCCATAAAAGGATAGTGTCTTCTACCCAACAGGGGAAAGAATCGCTGGGCATTTTATCCTCTTTAACTGTAAAGCTTAACACCGAGTCCTGTCATTGGAATATGTCCAACACCTGCTTAATTAAATTCACTTGAATTTTCACCAATGCTTTGAAAGAATATCGATGTGTAAAAGTGCTCTTAGGTCAGTAAGATAATTAGGGTTAGACGTTGTAACAAGATAAAGAAAAATCATTTCAGGATCATTATCAGATTATTGTCACTAGAGTAGAAATTATTACTCCAATTGCTTTTTTCCAGTGAATATAAGTTTAATTACTTTTATCCCCACTTTCACATAGACAGTTTTTCTTTCTCTTTTGTTAAATACTAAATTTGTTGTATATTTAAATATTGTTAACTGTTTTTCTTCCAGCATAGAAGCAATAACCAACTGTAAATCCTATTTCAATTTTTAAAATTTATTGAGCATATGTTTTGTTCCAGTTATTACACTGTAAACTGAAGATAAAATAATTAGCAACAACAACAAAAAAGAGGAAAACTACCTTGCCAGTACTGACCTTATAGCCTTGTAATACAGCTTGGAATAAGTAAGGAAATTAGTTATTAAAGTAATTATAGTCTGTAATAGGTGCTATTTGAAACAACAAGTAGAGTCCAGTGGCAGAAACTAAAGACATATTGTTATTGGGGATAATTATACATGGCCTTTTTAAAATGTGATATTTAAACTGAGATCCAATGATGAGACTTGATGTTCATAGGAAGCACTGCTACATTGCCCCAACTTGGCAAAAGCATCTCAAGCTCAAGACACTGAACAGCCGGTGTATCTCATTTGCTGGCTAGATTAGAACTCTCCTACACAGCCAGTGAGACTACAAATGTGTGAAATCACAATGGAAAATGGAATGGTTGCAACCCTCTCACACACACCTTTCCTGATTTTAAACTATGATGTCTCCATTGCTCTATTCTCACAACTGTATCTTGATCCTTGTACAAATCCCACATGAACACTACAAAATGTCCTGGTGTCCCCGTTCTTCACAAGGCTCTCCACTGTTTGTTACTGGGCTCATAGTCGAATACCTTGGCAAAGTCGATAAAACACAAGTAGTAACCATTTTTCTGGTGTCCTGTGCTTTCAGCAACGTCATCCCCTGTCCCATGTCCTCTTCTAAATCTAGCAGTTGGTGCATGAATAAGAATAATAATTGTATTGAGTGGTTTTCCTAGAATGAGGATAGATATAGTCCTATCAAATTCAACATAATGATATGCCAGTGATGAAGTAACTGAAGAATTCTTCCAACATCTTCAGTGTGAAATTGATCAAACATGTAATCAAGATGCATTGGTAATTATTGGAGATTACAATGCAAAAGTTAGAAACAAGGTGGCAGGAACAGCAATCGGAAAAAAGGACCTTGGTGATAGAAACAAAGCTGGAGATAGAATTTTGCCAAACCAACAACTTGTTCATAGCAAATACATTTTTCAGCAACACAGAAGATAACTATGCACATGGGCTTCTCCAGATGGAATACATAGAAATCAATTTGACTATATATTTGGGAAGAGACGATGGAGACTCTCAATGTCAGCATCTAAAACCAGGTGAGGGACAGACTGTGAAGCAGCAGCTAATCCACTGCTTATCTGTCCACAAGAGCCAAGTTACCACCTGAAGCCAATCCTGCCTGAATTTCAAGAATAGTGCAAAATACATTTGATGTATGAGCACTAATGACAGACGATCTGGGGACATCAAGAACATCATACAAAGTGGATGTCAGAAGAGATTCTGAAACTAGCACTTAACCATAGAGTAGCTAAGGGACAGGCAAGAGATGATGAAGTCAATGAAATAAACAGAAAGTTTCAAAGGGTAGTTCAATAAGATAAAGTAAAATATTACAATGAAATCTGCAAAGACCTAGAATTAGAAAACCAAGAACATGCTCAGCATATCTTAAACTGAAAGACCTCAATAAAAATTTTATTCTCTGAAAGCCAACATGATAGTGGGACAAGTGGAAAGTAAAAGGAAATAGAGGAAAGAGCTAGGAGGCAAAGGGCACTTAAAGAGGTCTACATACAGGTATGTACATATGCAAATATATTTAAATATAATGATAGAGAATATATATCTATGTACATATATTTATACGTTAAGTATCAAGGTAGCAAATAGGCATTGGCCTCTATTCAAGTCCTCCCTCAATGCAAGACCATTTTGTTCTTATAACCTGGCATTCCATGATGCTTAGCTTCCCAACACGATCGCTGAAGACAAAATGGGTACACACGCAAATGTGGTGAAGAAAGCTGATGGTGCCCGGCTATCAAAAGATATAGGGTCTGGGGTCTTAAAGGCTTGAAGATAAACAAGCAGCCATCTAGCTCAGAAGCAGCAAAATCCACTAGCCTGTGTGATCAAGGAATCAGATATCAGGCATGAAAGACCCAAAACAAAACAAAACAAAACCAACTATATAAATGTGAATCAGGGGGAGTGCGGAATGGAGACTCAAAGCCCTTCTGTAGGCAATTGGACATCCACTTACAGAAGGGTCACAAGGAAGAGACATGCCAGTCAGGGTGCAGTATAGCACCAATGAAGCATACAACTTTCCTCTGGTTCTTTAATGCTTCCTCCCACCCACTATCATGACCCCAATTCTACCTTAAAAATGTGGTTAGACTAGAGCATGTACATGGTACAGATAAGAGCAGGAAACACAGGGAATCCAGGGCAGATGGCAATAACAGGAGGGTAAGGGGAAGGTAAGGGAAGAAAGGGGAAAACAATCACAATGATCTACATATAATCCCCTCCCAGGGGGACATACCACAGAAAAGTGGGTGAAGGGAGACATCCGTCAGTGTAAGACAAGAAAAAAATAATTAATACATTGCAAAGGTCCATGAGGGAGGGAGGAAGGGTAGGGAAGTGGGGAGTGAAGGGAGGGGGAAAATGAGGAGCTGATACCAAGGGTTCAAGTAGAAAGAAAGAGGATTAACACGGTGACTGCCACAATGGGCCCAAACACGGAAACCATGGTGAGGATGGCCCAGGACGGGGCAGTATTCCATTCTGTTGTTCATAGAGTCACTAGCGGTTGGAACCAACTCAGCACCTAGCCACAACAACATGCCATCTCCCTAGAAATTCAAGAATATTCAGGAAGACTGGATCCAATTGTATACCCCCCAAAAGTATCAACAGGCCAGTCAACTTTTAGAGTATTATTTTTTTAACCAAGGACAGAAGAGAAAAAATAGATCCTATACTCGCAACACTTAACATGGGCAGTAGACATGAACCGACAGTTCACTGAAGACCTTCAAGTAACTTTCAAACATATGGAGAAATGCTCACAATCATTAAATTTTCTAGAGATTCAAATAAAAATATCAAGAAGGTATCACCTCACCCAGTATTAGGAGCATTCAATTAACAAAAACAAACAGAAAATATCAAATGCTAGCAAAGGTATGGAGAAACCGGAACCATCATACACTGATTGTGGGTTTGCAATCTGGTGCAGGCACGGTGCTTTCTGAAAACATTAGATATAAAAATAACATATGACCCAACAACCCATCTACTTGCTCTATATCCTAGAGAAATAAGAATTGCACCTTAAATAGATATATACACACTTATATTCATTACAGCACTGCTCACAATATCAAAAAGTTGGAAACAACCTAAATTTGTATCCATTGAAAATTGGACAAGAAAGCTATGGGTATATATACACAATGAAATATATGTAACATTAAGCAATGCTGATGAAACGGCAAAACATCTCATAGCATGAATAAACTTGGGGGGGGGGCATTATGCTGAATGAAACTGTCAGTCCAAAAGGACACATATTTTATGAGATCACTATTATAAACATTCAAGAAAAGGTTTTCATACTGAAAGAAAGATTCTTTCCTGATTACCAGGGGTAGGAAGAGAAAGGATAAGTTCATGGCTATCAGGCAGGCACATATGAACTTGGTGAAGAGGAAGACAATATATATTAAGAGGGATGTTGGCAAAGGATGATACAGGCAGAGGAAGGTATTGAGAGGAGTGCAAGAGTTAAAGACAACAGAGTAATAGGTAAACACTATTATAGACACAATCCTGCAATAATCCTGAGAAAATGCATGGAGTCTTGGTGGTTTAGTTATTTTCTTATTGGTCTCTTAACCACTAGGTCTGCAGTTCAAACCCACCAGCCACCCTTTGGGACCAAGGTGAGGCTTCCTGCTCCCATAAGGACTTACTACCTCAGAAACCTAGGGGGCGGGGAGAGGGTGCAGTTCTATTCTGCCTTGTAAGCTCACTGTGAGTTGGAATTGATTTGATGTTAAAAGCAAGAGTAGACTGAGTAGATGCATGGGTAGAAATGTATATGGAATGGATGTGGGAGGGAGACGGGGATATACCTAGGATTATAGATTGGCTTGACAAGGCCATGTGTATCTTTGCTGCAAATATATTCATGAATGTGCTGGAGTATGCAGGAGGCAGTTTCATGAAACCTTTTAGACATGATCAAGCACTTCGGGGAAGGAGTTGCTGGGTTTGTGGCTCAGGATCATAGTTTTGAAGGACACCAAGCTTAAATGGCAGAACATACTCTAAAAAGACAATGTTGTACATTCTGTTTTGGTGAGTAGTAACTCAGGTCTGAAAAGCTTGAGAACAAACATCTAAGATCGACTGTTCTCTTCCTGGCTGAAGGAAAGAAGAGTGAGGAGAATCAAAGAGGCACAGCAATAGTCCAATTGACTAGTGGGGCAGGAAAACATCAGTCTCCATGAACCTGAGACAGGAAGAACTAGATGGTGCCCTACTATCACTACCAAGTGCTTTCAAAGGGATTATATTAGAAAGTCTTTGGTAGAATGGGAGAAAAATGTGGAACAAAACCAAAATGCATAATAAAACAAAAGAGAGCAAGTTTACTGATTGGATAAATACTGGAAGAACCAACAAGATTATGGCCTTTAGTCACTTTCAGGTCTAACAATACACTCACCTCAGTATCTCCATTTTCAGCCAAAGAGCAGACAGATAGGGAAGCAATAGAGAAGCACACCTATCCTAGACTAATGAACCATATAAAATTAAAAAGGCAGCATTGACCCAAGGACGAAGTTCATAAAAGTTAGAAAAAGAAGACTGGAGAAAGGAGCAGGTAGTATGGGTTATAGTACGTTGTAGGTATTGCAGTCCATGACATGAAACAAAATATATATGGATTGTTGAATGAAAACTTGATATTTTTTCTATAAAACTTCACCTAATTAATAATAAAAGTATATTAATTCTTTGAATAATGGATTTGATAGTCAAAGGATATCCAGTAATAATGAAGAAGTTACATTTGTGGGCATCAAGCCTTCAATGCATTCTTAGAACCCTGATGGGGTAATGGGTATAGTGGGTGGCACACTTGCTACTAAACCTACAATCAGCTGTTCTAATCCACCAGCCGCTACATGGGAGAAAGATATGACTTTCTGATCTGTAAAGAATTACAGGATCCCTTCCATGTCAGGAAGGTGAGCATCATGGAATGCCAGTTTAATAGAACAAAGTATTCTTGCATTGAGGGGGAAAACAAGCGGCCATCTAGCTCTGAAGCAACAAAGCCCACATGGAAGAAGCACACCAGCCTGTGTGATCATGAGGTGTCGAAGGGATCAGGTATCAGACATCAAGAACAAAAAAATCATACCATTGTGTGCTCACCTTCCCGATACAATTGCTGAAGACCAACAAGTGTATAAGTAAACGTGGTGAAGAAAGCTGATGGTCCCAAGCTATCAAAAGATATAGCATCTAGGGTCTTAAATGCTTGAAGGTAAACAAGCAGCCATCTAGCTGAGAAGCATCAAACCCACCCGGAGGAAGCACACCAGCCTGTGTGCAGTGCAGTAACGATTAAACATGCAACTTTCCTCTAGTTCCTAAATGCTTCGTCCCCTCCCCACCTCATTATCATGATCCCAAATCTGGCTAGACCAGAGGATGTACACTGGTACAGATAGGAACTTGAAATACAGGGAATCCAGTACAGATGATCCCTTCAGGACCAGTTCTGAGATTGACATACTGAGAGGGTAGAGGGAGGGTGGAGTGGAAAGGGAGGACCAATTACAAGGATCTACATATAGCCTCTTCCCTGAGGGATAGACAACAGAAAAGTGGGTGAAGGGAGACATCAGACAGTGTAAGATAAGACAAAATAATAATAACTTATAAATTATCAAGGATACATGAGGGAGGGGGAAACAGGAAGGGAGGGGGAAAATGAGGAGCTGATACCAAGGGTTCAAGCAGATACCAAGGGTTCAATGTCTGAGAATGATGAGGGGGCAACAAATGCACAAATGTGCTTGACAGAATGGATGGATGTGATAAGAGTTGTACGAGCCCCCAATAAAATGATTTTTTAAAAAAACATTACAGGATCCCAGAAACCCAAAAGGGCATTCTACTCTGTCCTATCATGACTCTTTGAGTCGCAATTGCCTCAATACCACCGAGATTTTAAGTTTACAGTTTATTTGACACTCATAATACTTTTCACTCTCCTTTAACTGAAACCAAGAGAGGTCATGTTTTGCCAACATTCACTCTGCAAGTGACCATGTTAGCATTAAACCTCAAAGCTCCCTTCCACAGACATTATGGTCTTACCATTGTGCTATGCACATATTAACATTCTTTGAAAATATGCACACAAGACATAGAACATAAAATCTGCACACAGCAAAACTTGATGTGAAAAATATCTTGATGTGAATAACTAGTTATGATTATAATAACAGTTTCATCAAATAATTTGGCAAAAATAAATGCTAATAATTTTTTGAAAGCAGAAAACAAAAAGAGAAAGTCAGACATGATGTAGGAAAAGATTAGTAAGTTTAGAAAGAGGCGGTAGAGAATAAATACCAAAATATTCGTACTTGCCCAAGCTATTTTATTTTGTTTTGCAATTGTAAAAATACGATTGCGTTGCATGATGTGTGAAGGTTTGAAAGTCGCAGGGTTTTCACAGCTCCTCCTCTGAGAGATACTTCCCAAGAAAATCCTGGAAAAGTGGCCGCGTTTATGACTCAGGATGTGAGTAGAATCTACAGCAGCTGTTCTCAACCTGTGGGTCGCGACCCCTTTGGGGCTCAAATAACCCTTTCACAGGGCTCGGCCGATTCATAACAGTAGGCTAATGACAGTTATGAAGTAGCAACGAAAATTATGTTATGGTTGGTGGGTCCCCACCAGATGAGGAACTGTCAGAGAGGGTCGCGACATCAGGAAGGTTGAGAACCACTGCTCTTCAGCAAGATTGTTCAAAGTGTGCGTGTAGATTGCTTGCTTCAGAAACACCTGGTAATTTGTTGAAAATGTGGATATGTAAATGCAATAACACCCTTCTACATTAAAATAAACAGAATCGTGTCCCGGGAGTCCATCTTTTAATGAGACTTAAATGATTGTGTACTGTACATGTTTTAAAGGTTAATAACTAAACATGCAATAAATAAACCTAAGGATATTATTACAATAATAAACAATTTATTGTCTGCTATTTTTCTCAAAGGTTCTCTAAAATATGATTATCAAACTCTTCATAACAAATAACATTCACCAAACCATGAAACATAGAAATCCTGTTCTGTTTTGGTTTGTCTCTCTTCATCATGTAAACAATCAAGCCACTTTATGTGAGTAATCATTGGTCAGTTGAAGGCATCTTTTGGCCCCACAATTTCTTCATGGCATTTTTCACGTCCGCATTTCTGAGGGTGTAGATTAAGGGGTTCAACATGGGAGTGATCATGGTATAAAAGACAGCCACAGCTTTATCAATGGAAAAGGTAGTCACTGGGCGCAGATACACAAATATGCAGGGTACAAAGAATAAGACGACCACTGTGATGTGAGAGACACAGGTGGAGAGGGCTTTGCGCCTCCCCTCAAGACTGTGGGTCCTTAGGGAATGCAGGATAACCACATAGGAGACCATCAAGAGGAGAAAGTTTAACAGGCATATGAACCCACTGTTGGCAGCAACAAAGAGACCAAGGGTATGAGTGTCCATGCAGACAAGCTTCAGCAAAGGGTTCAAGTCACACATGAAGTGGTCTATGACATTGGGGCCACAGAAGGGCAGCCAGACTGTGAAGAGGATCTGAATGGTTGCATGGACAAAGCCTCCAGCCCAGGCCACTGCCACCAGGAGGATGCACAGCCTGTGGCTCATGATGGTCGTGTAGTGCAGGGGTTTGCAGATGGCCACATAGCGGTCATAGGCCATCACGGTCAGCAGGATGATCTCCGCAGCACCAAAAAGATGCTCAGCAAAGACTTGAGTCATACACCCCGCAAAAGAGATGGTTTTTCTCACAGCAAGGGTGTCAGCTAGCATTTTGGGGGTCATAGATGAAGAACAGCAGCCATCGATCAAGGATAAGTAAGACAAGAAGAAGTACATGGGGGACCCTAACGCCCTGTTGGTGCTGATGGTGATCATGATGAGCAGGTTCCCCACCAGAGTGGCCAAATAGATGATTAAAAACACAACAAATGAAAATTTTTCAAGTTCTCTATTCCCTGTCAGGCCCAATAGGATGAATTCTGTCACATTCTTCATCCTCTCAGCTCACATGACAGGTAAAAAGAAGTCATCCTCATCCTCATGAGTAATGATTGCCAATGGGGGCCCTTATTTTTTCCAGTTTTACAAAAGGCAGGTGCAAGTGCAAACCCATTGCAACTGCTTTATTTTTTATAAGTAGCATTTCTTTTTCTTTATGATGTCCTGATTTGTCATTATCTACAATAAAAATGGATTATGTTTTCAATTACAAAAAAGTATAGTATGTACCAAGTTTCAAAAGCAAATCCATGATATGGCCATATGTGTATCACATCCACAGATACCCAAAGATTTATTTTCGTCAAAGTTGATGGGCACACTCTTCAGAGAACAAGCCAAAATAGTTCTACTCTGTGAAATCACGTAAAGACTCAACTGCACGTAGAAATACTTTCAAGATCTTTCCTATAGGGGTGGTTCCTTTTCCAACTTCATTAGCCTGAAAGCTTGTTCACTTCTTCAGAAGTAAACATTAATAAATAAATAAATGATGGCTAGATGATAGATAGATAGATAGATAGATAGATGATAGATAGATAGATAGGAGTGCAGTGCTCCTATATCCTCCCCATCTCAAAAACGGTAAGTAGCACTTGCCACATAGGAATAAATACAAGCATCTTACCTTCTCCTGTCGTCACATTATTCACTTCCTCCATTTTTAAAAACATTTGTAACTTTAATTATAGGAAACCTTTTAAAACTAAATATTTGGTATTCTAAAGTTTGTACATACTTGGAAGGAAACATTCTCAATGCCATTGAGACAATGCTGTCTCAGAGGGAACCGCTGTGGGTTTCTAGACTGTAACTGCTTACACGAGTAGAAAATCCACTCTTTCCCCCTGAAGCTGCTGCCAGTTTTGAACTGCCGACTTTGCAGATGGCAGCCTAGCTCTTAACCACTACACCACCACAGCTCCAGAGTGGAACATTACTCAGCCACATAGAGAAGCAAAGTGCTGTTAGATGCTGCAAGGCTGACCCTTGGAATCATTATATTAAATGATATGTTTGAAGCAAAAAGCATTGTGTTATAAGTCAGTCACACAAAAACAGCAAACACTGTCTAATCTAACTTAGATGCAATATCTAGAATTGGTCGGGTTATAGATCTCAAAATACATTAATAGTTACAAGGGCTGGAACGGAGAAGAAGCAAAAGAAGACAAATGTATAGGGAGCACACAGCTCTTCGTCAGGATGATGGGCATTTGGGGGTAGGTGCAATGGTGATGGCTGACCAACAGTATGAATGGTTGGGCAACATAATCAATGTCACTACTTGTTACATGTGAAGAGTGTTGGAATGACAAATATTCTGTAATCTATATATTCATACAACTATTATTTTTTAAATATACTTTCCCTTCTACAGATAAAGCTATCAGTATCAAATATGGGGATACAATTAGACTCTGGATTGTTTTTCAAAGCATTCACATGAGGTACAGAGAAGATGGATCTACATGAATGTTCTCAGATATCTTACTAACTGTGCTTTTAGCAAAATAAAAATGAACCTCCCCACCTGTAGATGGAGTTGATCATTTATAGAAAATGGAATAAACCCAGACTCTGGAATAATTTTCAAAGTAATCCCTGGAGGCACAGGAAAAAATGGATCTAAATTAATGTTAGATTTCACTAACTGAAGAATCATATTGTTAATGAGAAGTGACATATTGCTTCATATGGAAGTAGTTATTTAGGAATGATATTTGATTAACTGTAATAATGAGAAATATTTATTTTTTAATCATTTTGCATCACCAGTTCTGGACACAAAATAAGCATGCTTAAATCATTTTCCAAGAGAGGGGAATGAAAAAAAGATGTAAACGATAAAGAAGGGGGTGAGAAAACAAATAAGGAAAATGGGCTTAAAATCCTAAGAGAAAGGTTAGAGTCCCCGATTTACCTTTTATTAAGCATATAACATCAATCCACTTTGTGCTTTAATTTTTTAACTGTAAAAGAAGGTCTAAACACACCTATAATGAGGATTATTATGAAGGTATAGTTGTTGTAAACTTAGTGTGTAACTTACTGTTTTACTGTTTACAAGGAAGTATCACCAAAGGAAACATTTTGTGGTTTACTGTTTTCAAGGGAGTATTATCAAAATAAATTTTTGAATGGTTTCTGGACATCTCCAGGAGGCAGTGGTTCTGAAAGATAAGCTCGGGAAATGAGGAGAAAGAGGGAAACAAGAGTAAATGTCCAATAAGGGGACGAGGTAAGATGGTCACATTTAAAGAATATATATACACAATCAACTTCCAAGAGAATCCTTAACATAATAAGTTAATAATTACTTTGTGTTATGATCTCTTTCCATGGTATTTTTTTGTTTATTTACTTCATTCATTCATTTTTCTAAAGCCGGGCTCCCAAACATACACAGTGTAATCCTCTGTGATTTAACACTTATGACTGAATGTGAAGTGTTCGTAGACACTGTAACCTCTGCTCACTATTCAAATAAACTGTGGAATGTCCTGCCTTTCCAGTGTATTCATCTTCATATTCATGTTGCCCTTCATTTTAAGAAGAGGGAGGAGAAAACGTTGAAAACATAAAAATATCAAAGAGGAAAAGAGACAAACAGAAAGTCAGGGGAGAGGGAGAAGGGGGTCGAGAGAGAGAAAAGATGTTCAAACACAACATTAGCAAAAAAGACTAACTTTTTAAGAAATGAATGCGTAGTAAAATTGCAATTAAGTGCCAGGCTTGAAATCAATGGTCTTTTACCCAAACTGCATATAACCAGTCATGATGAGCATCAAAGAAAAATACAGACACGTAAGTAAGGCATAGGTTGTACTTACATCCAAATGGGTCAAGAGGAGAAGGTTATTTTATAAAAGGTTTTCTCTAACCCACTGAAGAGGATTTTAAACTACTGACTTGCCACCGATGCAGCACGCCCGTCACTTTGTGTGCCTCTGCTGTGGTTTCCTTTCTTCAGGAAGATGTACAGTTAGAGTCAAACGGTAATGCCCTAAATGGAATGTAAATGTGCTACACTGAAAAGTAGTGTTTCTATCAAAGAAAAAAAACAAGTAAAAATTTTAAAAGTAAAATTGTGGTTCTCCAACATGCCAATGTCCAGTGTCTCCAGGGTGTCTAAGACTTTCCACCTGGTGATTTTGTTCACATAATAAAACATTCTAGACAGTGCTTAAGGGGAATTTTAGGTTTTAAAAGAGGAGGTGGGGCATTTAGCAGCTCTACTCCATTTCCATTTATATGGGACTCAAGGATAACTTAAAGCCTTCTGTAGGGAACTTGGTCTGATAGCCTTGGTAAGGGATCTAAGCATATGCTAATTATTTTTTCTTTAATTATAAAAACAAATGCAATTACCAAGACATCAGCAGCTGACTAAAGCTCTTCTAGATGCGAAGTAGAATATCAAATTTTCGGAAAATTTTCCCAGAGTTACCCTGCTCACAGAATGTCTAGGGCCTCATAGTTTGATCCCTGGGAAAATGGGCTTCTTTCTCCACATCATTTCACAAGAACCCCATGCCTGGCCTCAGGCTGTGTCCCAGAGAGCCATTGCCCTTGTAACTCTCAACACAGAAAGTCTCACCGCGCTTCAGTTTTCTCACCATCGAGATGCAATTTTATTCAAACGCGCAGCATACTTCAAAGCTAGTTCCTGGGGGAAGACTAATTAATATCAGAAACCGTGCCAAAATAGCAACCAAACCACAGCCCTCCCTCCTACTGCCCGTCACATCAGGGGAGGACATTGTTGACAAAGGCCAGAGATCATTACCAAATGGGACAAAGAAAACAACAGCTGCCTTCAAGTCCAATCCAACACATGGACGTCCCATGTGTGCGAAGGGCAGCCACTCCATCAGGGTGGCAGGGCTCTCTTCTTCCTGAAACAGCTCTCCATCTCTGCTCCGGAGATGCCTCTTGACGGTTAGCAGCGATGCCATCTTTCAGTTGCTAGTCAAGTGCTTAGCATTTGTACCAGCCATGTCCTTCTGAACGCATCTCCAGTGCTGGTGTGATCCTCAGGCTGTGCCTAGAACATAGAGTCTTTTTTGTATTTGTTTCCACAAATGTTTACTGAACTTTTAAAATATGGCAGGTTCTGTGTCACTTATTTTTTCTAAAAAGCAGTAGCTCTTCCGTGTTATACTCCTTTCTGATATTATTTGTGGTACACTTTGTGGTATCCCTTAATCTGATTATGCCCATTAGATAGAGGAGGAGACTGAAGCATGAAACGTTTAAGTAGTTAATCCAACATAAGAGTGAGTGAGTGACACAACTGAGTTTTAAAACTAAGAAGTCTGCACCCAGATCCAAGAGAGTGTCTCTAACCTCCTGATGCAAAACGTCAGCTAGTAATAATTTTTTTTAAAAGTAATATAACGTACATAGAGAATACAAACTATCCTTTTTGAAAAACCTCACATCTGTACCAATAAGCAACAGGATAAACATCAAGGATTTCATTTTTCTTGGATCTGCAATGGACACCCATGGGTGTAGCAGTCAAGAAATCAAATGCCAGGTTGCATTGGTCAAAGGCAACTTGTCATACTGCGGAAGACTCCTTTAAGGTGTTAAAAAGCAAAGACATCAGATGAAACTGATGCAGGTACCTCATATGCATGAAAGCTGGGCAGTGAATCAGGAAGAGCAAAGAAAGATTGGGGTCTTTTAATTATGGCGTTGGTGAAGAATGTTGACCAGAAAAACAAACACATCTCTGTTGGAGAACATAGGCTCAGAAAGCTCCTCAAAAGTGAGGATGGTGAGACTTTAGCAGGTTATGCGGAGGGACCAATACCTGGAGAAGGACAGTGTGTGGGTAGAATAAAGGGTCGGAAGCCTTCAACGAGATACGTTGATAGAGCGGTTGCCACCGTGGCTGAAATTTAATAATTGTGAAGGCGGCACAGAAACAGGCAATGTTTCACTCTAGCATACTAAGTGTCTGCATAGTTCCGAATAAATTTAAAGATAACTAATGAACAACAACACAGTATATCAGAAGACCCAAAGTGCTGTATGCCTGGGCCAGGATTCTCAGTGATGTCCCAGTTGAGGGCTCCTAATCCCGTACTATGTCACAAAAGGTGAAATACAAATGGTAACGCAGAAAGAAGTGTGCTGCACTCAAAAGAACTGCTTCAGTTTTTTAACACACAAACAGAAATCTGGAGGATGGGAGTGAGAATGGTTATTAAGGATGGAGAATAATGGCCCAAGGATCATAAGGCTAGATCAGACTGTTTGTTGATGAGGGCGCTCCATTGGTTAGGAAAAAGATTGTTTGTTTGTTTGTTTGTTTGTTTGTTTGGAAGTGACTCATTGAAGCATGAATTGTGCAACAGCCTACAATGAATCGAGTTGAAATATCAGATATCCCTCGGTGTACTATAGAAAAAGGTACCCAAAGGTTTAGGGCACTTGATATACTAGAGTGAATTTATCAGGACACATGGGGAGTGCCCCGAAGACATATATTTTATCACAACAATGAGGAACAAATCTGTGACGGGGCCTCAGCGTCTCTGACGACTGCTGTGATTTCTATTTTATGTGAGATTTGACCGTGAGAAATTGGATAATTGAATCAAGAAGCCTGACTACAATGGGGCTAAGTGGCAGCATTTCGGCTACTGGCGTGTGATCTGGTGTTTCTGTGGTGGTGTGTGTGTTGTTGTGATGCTGTCGCTATCTCACTGGCATTTCAAATGCCAGCAGGATTGCCTAAATGAACCGGTGTCACCAGAGCTTCCAGGCGAAGAACAGCCGATGGAGAAGGACTGGGCTGTCCACTTGTAAGGAATTAGCCTCTGAAAATTGTGTGACTAGCAGCAGAACATCAACAGCTATAGCTCCAGACGATGAGCCCTCAGGTTGGGATGCACTACAAATATGACTGAGGAAAAGCTACTCTCTCAAAGGAGAGCCAGCCACAATAATGTGGATGGAGGACAGCCCGCAGGATCTTTATTTGCTAGTGGAACGTGACTGAAAATGCGATGAAATCGCTACTGTTGGGAATGGCCAGTCTCTGGAGAAGGACAGTATGCTTGGTAATGTACAGAGGAAGAGAGACAAAGTGGAAGGCCCTCAACAAGACGGGCTGACACACTGGCTACAGCGATTGATTCAAACATATGAACAATTATAACGATGGTGCAGGACTGCTCAGCGTGTCCTTCTGTTGTACACAAGGTTACTATGAGTCAGAACCAATTCGAGGGAACCTAACAGCAAAAGCAATACTTGATGAAGAATCATGCCCCCACACTCAAGCGCCCTGAGCTTTCCAGCATGAACTAGGTGTTCTGTGACGCACAGAACTGGACCTGCCCCATAACACTTCATCATTAAATGGAAGGGCTGTAGATGAGATTGGGATCAAGTAGGAATTAGAGATACAAGTAGCCCAAATTTTCACAGTCTCCACTCCTGTCACAGTACTATTATTTTCCTAACTTGCACTTATGGCCTCTTGGGGAGTTCTTTTTGGTCAGCAGATTTAGGGCGAGAAAACCTGTGCTTGGTTTACAGAAGATTCTGCACAAAATTTAGCTACCACTAGAAAGTAGAGAGCAGCAACTTTCCAGTTCATTTCTGGAACCTACCTGGAAGACAGTGATGTAAGGGAAATCCTCTTAATGGGCAGAACTTTGAGGAATACACTTGGTTTGGCTGGATGGTTAGGGACATGGAAAAATTAGCCCTCAAAAACTGGTTACAAGGAGGCATGGGGAAGATCTATGTAGAGAGCTCCCTCAGAAATGTGAAAATGTTTGTTTCATGCGCATGCTCAACAAAGCATAAACTCTGCAGAGGAGGATTTTGACAACCAAGTGATTGGCATGGCACGTTATTAGGAAATCAGCCATCCTCTCTCCCAGCCACTCCGGCCATTGCCCAATGGGCTCATGAACAGAGGCAAGGCTGGAGGTGAAGCATGGCCTCAGAAACATGGACTTCCACTCACCAAGGCTGACGTGGCTACTGCCACTGCAGAATGGCCCAGTCTGCCAATATCAGAGGCTAACATGGAGAGTGAGACATGGGACTGCTCCTCAGGGGGATCAAGCCACAGTCTGGTGTCAGGATTATTCCATAGGTATATTTCCATCATGGGAAGGGCAGCACTTTGTTCTTACTGAAATAGACACTTACTCTCGAGATACAGAATTGCCTTCCCTGCACACAATGCTTCTGCCAATGTTGTTACCCTTAGCGGATTTACAGAATGCTTTATGCACTAGCATGCTTTCACACACAGCGTCCCCTTGGGTCAAAGGACTCACTTCATAGCAAACGAAGTGGGCAATAGGTCCATGCTCAAGAATCTACAGGCATTACCAGGTGCCCCATCATCCTGAAGCAGCTGGCTTTCAACAGATACAAAGATGGCACCAGAGAGGTGGCAATGCCCTGCAGAGTTGGGGAAAAGTTTTCTAGGAGGCTTTATATGATTTAAGCTGGTGGTCAGTATATGGTCCTGTTTCTCCAACAGACAAAATACATGGGTCCAAGAAACAAGTGGTAGAAATTTAGATACCACTTGGGTACCTAAAATACATGAGTCCAAGAAACAAGTGGTAGAAATGGGAGTGCCCCCACTCACTATTACTCCTAGCAATACTTTGGTTTCATGTACCTAAGACCCTATCCTCTGAAAGAAGTCCGGGTTGCAAATGGAAGAATACTCGTACAAGGAGACACAAAACTTATACCACTAATTTGCAAGTTTAGCATGCCTTCTGATAACATGTTCAAAGTAGAAAAGATGAAGTCTCATTATTCTCAATTCCAAGCAGCATTCTAGTTGTAATTCTTCCAACACAGATATTTGTTCTTCTAGCATTCTGTAGTACTTTCAATAATTGTCACCAAATCTGTAGTTCAAATACATCAATTCTTCTCCTTCCTTTTTCATTGTCCAGCATACACACACACACACACACACACACACACACATGAGACTATTGAAAATACCATGGTTTGGATCAGGTGCGTGCTATTCCTCAAAGTGTCTCCTCTGTAACATTTTGAAAGGTCTGTGCAGAAGGTGCGTCCACTGTAATACATTATTTGATTTCTTGACAGCTTTTTCCAAGATCAAGGCACTCAGTTGACCCTCCTCAAAGGCTCCTGACACATTCCTTAGAGAAATAATCAAAACCATAAGGTTATATCGCCCACTAAGAAGGCTATTGTTAAAAACAGGTCAGAAATAAGAAGCATTAGGGAGGATGAGGAGAAATTGGAACCCTTGCACTTACTGCTGGGGATATATAAGAATTCAGTTAGTATGGAGAAGCTTGCCAGTCCCTCAAAAAGATCACACAGAAATACTTTTTATACAACAATAACACACCTAATATATACATAAGGAATTTAAAACAGATTCAAGCAAATACTTGAATAAAAATGCAAATGTTATGATACAGTAACCAAAAGATAGAAACAACCCAAATGTCCATCCTGGTGAATGAATAAACAAAATGCAGTAACTTCTATGCAGTATGCTCTTAGTCATAAAAACAGGTAGAGTACTGATCTACAGTTCAACGTGGATGCTCCTTGAAAAAATTATGCTGAATGAATGAAGCCAGGTGATCTTTGGATCATGTCAAGTTTACCTTAAAGAGGAAATCACAGCATGAAGAAAAAGTTTACTATTCAAATGAATATGGCTTCCATATCTATCAATCTATCAACTATATATCTGAAAGCACAGTCTATCTAAACCTAAGGAAAATAATTCTACAACCATATAGAAGAGTAGATCTATAAATAGTAATAATAATTTTGACTTAATAATCTAGGAAGATAACAGCAAATTAAGCAGAAAAGTTCACTGGCCAGACCCACTACAAAACATGATGTCCTTCACTGACCCATACCACTATGGGGAACAACACTGGAGACACAGAGCGGGAATTGCAGCCTATCTGACCCCATCACACTGAGGTGAAACACTAAGGGTGTGCAACAGAACAACAAGGGGAACAGAGCACCAAAGTCCTGAGGCAGAACCAAAAACAGACTTTGGGCCAGGGCATCATACCCCATCAGACTCAACCGGAAAACACTACTAAAGGTCAACAAAGAGTCCTTGAACTATTTATAGACTTTTCTTTTTTGTCATTGGTTTTTGTTGTTTTGTTTTGCTCTGTCTTGGTTTTGTGCATATTATTATCTTTGCAGGTCTAGCTAGATAAGATAGGCTAGAAAAACAATCTTGGTAAACTACTGGACCAATGCTTCCTTGGGGACATGAGAAAGGGGAAGTGTGGGAAAGGAAGTGGTGTTGACAAACCCAGAGACAAGGAGAACAATAACTGATCCAAAACTAGTGGTGAGGAGGGTGTAAGAGGCCTGGTAGAGCTTGATCAAGGGCAATGTAACCAGGAGGAATTACTGAAACCCAAATGAAGTTTGAGCATGATAGTGGGACAACGGAAAAGTAAAAGGAAAGAGAGGAAAGAACTAGGAGGAAAAGGGAATTTGCAGAAGTCTAAATACAGGCATGTACATATGTAAATATATTTATATATTATGATGGGAACTAGAACTATATGCATATATTTATAGGTTTAGTCTTAAGGTAACAGAGGACATTGGGCTTCCACTCAAGTACTCCCTCAATTCAAGAACATTTTATTCTATTAAACTGGCATTCCATAATACTCACCTTACCAACATCATTGTTAAGATAAATAGGTGCATAAGCAAATGTGGTGAAGAAAGCTGATGGTGCCTAACTATCAAAAGATATGCTTAAAGACTTGAAGGTAAACAAGTGGCCATCTAGCTCAGAAGCAAAAAGTTCCACATGAAAGAAGCACGCCAGCCTGTGTGACCAAGAGGTGTCAAAGGGATCAGGTATCAAGCATCAAAGAACAAAAAAATCATATCATTGTGAATGAAGGGTGTTAGAAAGTGGAGATTCAAAGTCCATTTGTAGGCAATTGTACATCCCCTTACAGAAGGTTCTCAGGGAAGTCATGAGCCAGTCAGGATGCAGTATAGCACTGATGAAACATACAACTTTCCTCTACTTCTTTAATGCCCCCCCCCATCATGATCCCAATTGAATCTTACAAATCCAGCTAGACTAGAGGATGTACATTGGTAGAGATAAGAGCTGGAAGCACAGGGAATCCAGGACAGAAAAACCTTAGGACCAATAATGAGAATAGTGATACCAGGAGGGGGCAGGAAGGGGAAACTGACCACAATGATCTACATATAACCCCAACCTGGGTGACAGACAGTAGAAAAGTGGGTAAAGGGAGACATCAGTCAGTGTAATACATGAAAAAATAATAATAATTTATAAATTATCAAGGTTATGTGAGGAAGGGAGTGTAGGGGAGGGAGGAGAAAAATGAGGAGCTCACGTAGAAAGAAAATGTTTTGAGAATGATGATGGTAACAAATGTACAAATGTGTTTGACACAAAGAATGCCTGTATGGACTGTGATGAGTGTAAGAGTCCCCAATAAAATGATTTTTTAAGTAGAAAAAGTGAAACAACAGCTTTTCTTTAAAATGGATAAATAAAATTGATAAACCCATTGCTAGATGAAAGAATGTCAGAAGAAGACAAATTACACATAGCACAAAGGAAAAAAAAGCATACATATTGATAGATTTACAAGGAGCCAAACTGACCCCCTCCCTAGAAATATGTGGTAAGAGTACAACACTAAACCTGTAGGTTGGGGAGAGGGGCCGGCATACCACACCCACATGGAAGCAAACCAAGAAGGAAAAAGAGATAGCGAGGGTCTAGACCCCATATCGGCTAACCAAGTCCTAAGATTGTGCCCCTACCCGGAGCTGCTAAGACACAGAGGACTGTGGGGCCGACACCAGCTCAAGACATGCTGTCCCCTGACTGGAGCACACGGTGACAGAGGACAATACTGGGGGCACAGAAGCACACAGCGGGCAGTGAGTCCAGAGTGGGGCAAACCAAGAAGGGAACATAACAGATGAGCAATGAGAGCAAAGCAAGCCACAAAGTCCCTGAGGAGGCCCCAAATAGACCAGGTTAGCAGGGGCAGCTTCCAGAAACTCCCAGGACCAGTGGAGAGGTAGTTCTAAAGGTCACAGGACAGATCTGGAATTATCTATGCTGTTGAGGGGATTTTGCTAGTTGTTATTATTTATGTACATATTTTTTCTTTTTATTCTCATTGAATTCAATATTTTGTTTGCTTTTTGTATGGCCTACATTATTGTTGGTTTGCCCACCTATATAAGAGGCGTGGGAAGCAAGCCTGGAAAGCAAGCAACAGGAACAGCAGTTTTTGGAAGGACTTGAGGGAAAGAGGAGGCGGGGGACAGTAGCAATGAGCAAACAACACCATGGACAGGGGGAAAACTTGGGAATTAAAATCAACAATGAGGAGGACATAGAGATCCTGGGGGTGTTGGAGCAACAGCAATCTAGCTGAAAGCAATTATTAAGAGGCAGAAGAAGGGCGAGTTTGATGGTGGGAAAGGATGTGGATAAAGGAAACATAGCAAAAATCTAGGAAGCAAAGCTATGGACAGAGGTATGAAGATAGGTGTACATATATGTAAATATATTGGTATTGACTTCTATTTATATAGAAATACATTGAGGGAGTGGATGGACTTTGGACCTCTGCTCAAGCCATCCCTCAACGAAGGAACATTTTGTTCTAACAACCTGACTTTCTGTGATGCTCACCCTGCCAGCACAATCGCTGAAGACAAATGTATGCACAAGCAAATGTGGCGAAGAAAGCTGATGGTGCCCTGTTATCAAAGAATATAGCCTCTGAGGTCTTAAAGCTTGAAGTTAAATAAGTGGCCATCTAGCAGAGAAGCAACAAGCCCACATGGAAAAGCACACCAGCCTGTAAGATCAACAGGTGTTGAAGGGATTAGGTAACAGATATTAGAAAACCCTAAATAAACAACAACAGGAAAAAAAACATATTGTTGAGAATGAGGGGGGTCAGAAAAAAGAACTAAAACTCATCTGTGGACAATGGGACATCTCACAGAAGGGTCACAAGGAAGGTATAAGAACCAGGGCACAACATAGCACCAATGAAACACAATATTCCTCTGGTTCCTTGAGGCTTCTTCACCTGCCACTATCATAACCCCAATCCTGCCTTTCACAGGGGGCTGGGCCAGAGCATGGACATGGATACTGATAAGAACTCAGAACACACAGACTCCAGGTCAGCTAAACCCCTCAGGAAAAGAAATGGGAGTAGCAATACCAGAAGGGCAGGGGGAAGATGGGGAAAATGGGGGGTGGGGGGAGAAATCATGAAGAAGGGGGATAGCGGAGCATGTAAAATATGAAAATAATAATAATTTATAATTTATCAAGGGTTCATGAGGGGTTGAGGAGGAGAGAAAAAAGAGGAGCCAATAACAAAGGCTCAAATAGAAAGTAAATATTTAGAATATAATGACAATATATGTAAAAATATGCTTCATACAACTGATGTATGGATTGTTATAAGAATTGTAAGAACCACCAATAAAATTATCGTTAAAAAATAAGAATAAAATATAAACAAGTTTATGGCAATAAATCTGAAAAAATTAAGAATCAACTATTTTTATTATAAAATCTAACTGAAGTATAAATAGAAAACCTGAACATTCCCACATCAGTTAAATATACTGTATTTGTAGTTAAAATCATTATCAAAATTTATCTCCAGATCCAACAACTTCTCTTGTAAATTCTTTGAAAATATTAAAGAAGAAATTATAACAGTCCTACATAAAATCTTTCTAAAAATAATATATATATAATAGATGATTGCTAGATGGTAGACAGCACATATATAAATATGGAAACTCTATGTATTTTACATCTAGAATATATAAAGAATGTTGATATTTCATTATTAGGTAACCCCAAATCCCTCTCCATAAAAAATGTGTAAAGAATAAGAACAAAAAGCTTGTAAAAGATAATATACAAATGTCAATTTGAGCATGAAAAATAATTTATGCTACATAATTCCACCCACCCTAAGGAACCATGATGAGAAAATGGATATGCCTCAGACACTAATCCTTGTTTGACAATTTGGACCCACGCAACTGTCCTTTGGGAGAAAGCGCTGAGAATCATCTCACGTAAAGGTTACTTAAAATCCAATGTCTTCCACTAAGTTGCCACTCAGCCACCCTAGAGGTCATCTTATTCCCCAGCATAAGCAGGTGGGTTCAAACCGCTGGCTTTGGGTTAGCAGCAGGACGCTAAACCTCCCACAGGGCTCTTAAAAATCGCAGTCTCCGCTGGGGTGGCATGTCTAAACTTAAATAATGAAACAATGCAGAGCGGCAACAATGAGGAACAATCAGAACCCTCTTCTTTTGTTTCACCTTCCTCTCTACATTTTTAATGCTGCCTAGCTTTCTGGGGCCAAAGCACGTTGGTGGCGCAGTGCCTAAAGTGCTGGTTGATTTGAACCCCCAGCCAGTCAGTATTGTAACGACGTGGCACTCAGCTTCCTTAAAGATGGATAGAGCTGGAAACAGAGTAGGACATTCTTCTGTGTCCTAAGGAGTCACTGAGAGGCAATGGCTGTGCCTGCGATGCTGACTGGCCTGTGAGTCTCAGAGGATCCAATAATCTGTCACCTTCTGGAGCTTGTGGCTGCTGTCAAAGACCTCTCTTAAAGGTGACAAGCAACTTTTGGAGGCAAGTACTTTAAAACATCAACAATTGATGGTGTGTCCCTCTGCTTTCGCTCTAAAAATGTCAATACTGGATTTCTACAGAAAGTTTAATATTCACAAGCAAACCAAAGTTTCCTTCATGTCATGTCAACTGAAATCATTTTCACAGTCTGCCTGTGATAATCATGTCACCCACTTCAGCTTCCTTGACAATTCATGATTAGGCAGAGGAGAAGGGCTTTCCAACTGTGGGAGATGCAAATCCCTGCGTAAGAATACGGAGCCAAGATTACGCATGTCTTTCCAGAATCGTTAGCCTGTCACTCAAGGAGATAATTTATTCCTGAGAGAACAGGACAAACTCCCTGAGCCTTAGAGGAAGCTACTTCATATATCTGTGCAGTTCAAGGTGGAAGTGTTTCCTTGTTGTTCACATATCCAAAGCAAGATTCATCAAGGATAGACTGAAACATTTAAATGCATTTCCACAACAATTTCTGGACCCTGCACTGCCAGACAAGAGCCATGTCTACAACATCAAGTGAGTCATTTCTAAACCCTAATCCCAGATGTTCTGGGAAAGGGTTGTGAGCTTTAGATTTACACTCATCACATTGTGTTATAAACTCTGATTGTATTATTGCATTTCTGAATATTCTATCGCCAAGTGTCATATCTTTCATAGAGAAACCTACTCATTTCTAAAGAAAATTAGTTTGAAGATGGAATTGTCACTGAACAGTTCAAATATAGCAAAAGTCATCTTGAACATGCACTAGGGTAAGTCTCTTGATTGTGTTATCTTTTAGTTCGGATTGTTTCATTGCATGTAGATTAATTACAGCTTTTCAGTACTTTCTAAGTAAATTTCCTACTCACTCCAAATATTCAAAATACCTGGGCAATTTTCATTAAACGGATTTAACAAGTAAAAGTTGAAAAAAGTTAACAATATGTAGGACTATAGCCTAGCTCTCTCACATCCATTACCATGCTTCTGGCAGGTGGCAATATGAGGATGAAAGTGTAACTAAGTACACATCACACAAAGAACTCATAAATATAAATACAAGCACAAACATGGAGAATTCTTTCAAGGATCAATATCTATAGACAATAATGAGTACCTCTGGCTTCTTAGAGGAAAATTGTAAACAAGTCTTGTACTTTTTGAAAGGTTAAGGTTTCTCAGTAGTATTGCTCTAAATGCCGATACTTCCTATCTTCTAAGCGCATACGCAGTCATAGAGAATGGAATACAATGCTGCGTGACACTAGCACTGGGCTGATTGCCTTCAAGTGTGCTCTCTCAGTCACTTCCAATGACCACTCCCACCCACCCACTGTCATTAAGCCCATTGCTGGAGACTTGATAGGACAGAGGAGAACTGCGCCCGAGGATTCAGAAGCCGCACATATTAGTGGGAGCAGATAGCTTCACATTGATTAATGCACTGCACAACCACGGTCCCTTAAGAGCCAGTCCGATGGACATTTGTGTTTTCTTTGCAGAGGAGAGAATGAGGCTCTAAGATGACAAGAGGTATATTGCAGATACACGTAGCCACTGTGACGATCACTTTCAGCAGTTTTACAGAATGATTGAAGACCATGTCCTGCAGGGGATTGTAGAGTGATTTCAGGGACTGAAAGACCATAGTTAAGTACTCAACTACAAGCCAAAGAGTCAGGGGTTGAAACCCACCAGCCACTCTGTTTGGGGAAACAGACTACGGTGTCTGCTATGGGAAAGATTACAACCGCGAAAAAACCAGTGTAACTGTTGGACTCCTCACACAGGGCCATTATGCATCAGAATTGATTTGATGACATCCAATGAAAACAAAAAACAAACCAGCAGGAACTGAGGGAAAGGTCAAGGGTAAGGTGCTCTTTGATCATAAGAAAATTTACCCCCTTTCCTTAATGAGGGAATTCCAAGGTGCTGTATATTTATCTGTTTCTAAAAATTCTGCTGATGAAATTTCGGTGGATAAACTTGCCTCTCCCTCTGGATATGGGCAGGGAAAGCTCCATTTCTCTCCTGTTGTATTTCTTAATGTGTAAAGTAAATCACCTTGGTGTGTCTGCAAAACACTTAGAACACACCAAGTGCTGAGAAACTTTTAGTTACCATTATCATTACACCTATATCTATAAACATTCGTCTGTGTAATTGTGTCCTCATCTGCATAGTGGTTGAAATAATGCCAACCACACAGGATCCTATAAGAATTAAATGGAAATATAAGTGCAAAGTGCTTGTTGTAATGTCATTGAGCTTTGTATAGTATTAGATATTATCAAATGAATGCAACTTATAAGATCTGTTACACTGGCTCTTACATCCTTTACTTGTCCACTATTACCAATGTCCTATAACCCTGTGGTCAGCTTCTATAATTATCTGAGAAGCAGTGTTATTTTCTCTGATTCCATTATCTTAGAATTATCTTTACTTCAAGAGAAAAAAATATATATATATATATATTCAAGACAAAAACTTCAGCTAGAATATTACCTAAAGCTCCCTCCCTCCTCAAAGTACTCTCCGGCCTTCCACTCCTCTTCTTACAAGATGTACATCGTTCTGTGTTTCCTCAAGTATCTTCTATTTATGTCCATCGTTTTTCTGCCACTATGTATACATCTAAGTCGACACAGATGATCTCCTTCCTCATGTATCCACATAGCCCCTGCACTTACATTCTCTACAGAAATAATATTGGAAGCAGTTTGAGAACTCTCTAAGAACTTGTGACTCCTGGGTACCGTTGTTAGCTGCCATCAAGTCAGCTCCTTCCCATAGCAGCCACACACTGCCTGGTCCTGCGCCATCATCACAATTGTTCCTGTGCTTGAGCACATGGTGGCAGCCAGTCCTCAGGTATCTTCCCTAAAAGATACATGTGCTCTAGCTTCTTTGCACCACTGTTCACGATAGGCAAAAGGTGGAGGAAACAGCCTAAATGTCCGTCAGTAGATGAATATACAAATAAAATGTGGTACATATTTAGCACATATATTATTCAGCCATCAAGAGACTCTACATGCTATGATATACTACAAGCAGCATGAATCTTGGAAACATTATGCTGAGTAAATAAGCCAGTTACAAGAAGTAAATATTAAGCACAGTTCTATGAAACATCTAGAATAGGTAAGTGTATAGAGATCAAAGTTGACAAGTCGCTATCAGGAGCTGGCAGGGGGAAGAAGAAAGGAAAAATTGGTGTTAGGCAGGGAGCACTGAAGTTCCGTTAAGGTAGAATGGAAATTCAGACACAGATCATGGAAATGTTTGAGGATACGACCATATTTAATGTCAATGAATATTTTTGAAATAATAAATATTTTGTTACATACATATCAACCACAATACAATACGGAGCCACAGAAAATGATCACCTTACAAAAAATAACAGCTCAAAATTTTGCAATAGAATTAATATACTTTCTATTTATTAGAAATAAAAAAATTACTAAATTCAAGGTTATATTTTAAAATTGTTTTCTTTACAGGGAATGTACTTAATGGTCACATAAATGGAATAAATGGAGAATAGGAACAACGTGACAGAGTTTGTCCTACTGGGGCTCACGGAGAATCCAAAGATGCAGAAAATTATCTTTGCTGTGTTTTTTGTCGTCTACATCATCACGGTGGTAGGAAATGTGTTTATTGTGGTCACCATCACGGCCAGCCCATTGTTGGAGTCCCCCATGTACTTTTTCCTGGCTTATCTCTCCTTTATTGATACGTGCTACTCCTCTGTCAATACCCCTAAACTGATTGTAGATTCAGTCTGTGTAAGGAAGACCAGCACATTCAATGGATGTATGACACAAATATTCGGAGAACATTTCTTTGGCGGCGCGGAGGTCATCCTTCTGACTGTGATGGCGTATGACCGCTATGTGGCCATCTGCAAGCCCTTGCACTACACAACCATCATGAACCGGAGAGTGTGCAGCCTGCTGATAGGACTCTCCTGGGTGGGAGGCTTCCTTCATGCAATTATACAGATCTTCTTCATATTCCGATTACCTTTCTGTGGTCCTAATGTCATCGATCACTTTATGTGTGACCTGAACCCTTTGCTCAACCTGGCCTGCATGGATACCCACACTCTGGGGCTCTTTGTGGCTGCCAACAGTGGGTTTATCTGCCTGTTAAACTTTCTTCTCTTGCTAGTCTCCTATGTGGTCATCCTGCGCTCCCTAAGGAACCATAGCCAGGAGGGGAGGCGCAAAGCCCTGTCAACGTGTGTTTCCCACATCACAGTGGTCGTCTTATTCTTTGTGCCCTCCATATTTGTGTACATGAGGCCTGCAACCACTTTACCCATTGACAAGGCAGTTGCTGTATTCTATACCATCATAACTCCTATGCTTAACCCCTTAATTTATACCTTCAGAAACGCTCAGATGAAAGATGCCATTAAGCTGTGCAGTAGGAAAATTATTCCAGGTAGTGATTAAATATCTATGTCAAATGAACGCCTACAATGATTTCAGAGAGAAGATTGAAGACACAAAGAAAATACTATTCAACCCCATCCATAGACTGTATATTTGATCGATTAGAGAAAGGTACAAGAAAAGAAGGAACAACCAAACCCATCGGCAATCTTAGAATATGTGCAGGTTCTACCAACTTCAGACTTACTTTACTAGCACCTCCATGTAAATGGGTACATAACCATGGCTTTTAATAAAAAAAGATAACCTGCATTGCCATTGAGGAATAATCTCTATCATAAGTGCCAAGAGGTCGGCACTTCTATTGGCCCATTTAACTCTAAGGAACTGAGATTTTAAAAGGAAAGGATTAGAGCAGATGTATTCAAAGCCAAGAATCAGAAACTGATTGAGTTCACAGATTGTATTCCTAATGGTTATGATACTTTGCAAATCAATGGTTATAGAAAAGTCTGATAATTTTAATAGCTACCATTTATGGAGCCAGACTTACCGGGGATATTGTAAATATTAACTCATTATCTATAATGAAATATCCAATATTTTTTTGCTAATTTATTTGACAATTTTCATGTGCCACATGTCATGTTCACAATTTGTTTCCAGCAATATTATGATCTTTAGCTACCTTAGGCTATGAAAATAATGGACTCTTTAATCTTTGAGTGATACATAATGCAGATTGGGCTGTGTCCAGGTTTCCCTGTGGGCTTTAGAATCATTTATATTGGTCATGTCGCTTATGTCCGTCAGCTGCCTTAATACTTAACCTATATGTAGTAATATATTTTACATGCCTATATTTATATCTCTATAAATGTTTTTGCTTCCTAGTTCTTTCAAGAGGAATTCTTGATGGACTTATGGGAGGGCTCAGAGTCTCTTCTGACTCCTTCTTAAACTAAAAATGGGAACGATGTGGGGAGAAAAGGTAGGGATAGGAGAAGATAAAGTGGGGAGTCTTTGCTAACAGGATTCATTATGAGCACCATACTGCTGGATATGAAAAGACCCCTCTGACCTGCAGGAGGGTGGATCTCACAATCAGCAAGCGCCAGCAGTGGAGCAGGTCTTCTAGACCCTCAGATCCCTGCGCCGTGCATGTCTTTCCTCCAGAAGACAGCTTTGACATCAGGAACGACAGAGGAACAGCAGCAGCAGCAGAGCAAGAGACAGGGCCGTGCACTTCCCAACCCACAAAGCAAGTAAAGCCGAGTGCTTTGGGACAGGGAGCTACCTTGTGGAGGGGATACCTCTAAGAATTTGACCAGAAATTCTAGATGGGATGTAATTGATCAATATGGCCCTTCAAGCTATAATTCTGTATGGGATGTATTATGATTCTGGACTCTGTGCTTGTGGCTATTGGCTCATTTTGAAAGGAGAGCCCTGCTAAGGTGAGAGTAAGTCCTGACCTTAGTACGGAGTGTGAAGCAAGTCACCCCTCTTGTTTCAGTGGGGTTTTCTAACAGACAAAACCACACCTCCTTCAGAGCCATCTGTATATACACCTTCAGCTGAGGGGTACTGGTGTAAAGTTCCTCTGAGCGCTTCATTCAGGGAGCTGGGTTCAGTGACCCATGGAGCTCCATTTTAGTGTCTTTGGTTTGGAGCTTGACATGGAATGGCATGCGCTTTGGGCATTTCTTAGCAGCGCTGAAAAAACGTTGTGACATATCCTAAATGAATAACTCTATTCTGAGTATTCTCACCTGTAACTTATGAACTTCCTATATAAACCCCTTAAGCGTGAGTTTTCTGTGGCCATTGCAGTGAACTGAGCAATAGAAGCAAAAGGCGTGTGCATGACAGAAGAGAAGACAACTATGAGTCTCTGTGTCTGAACCAATGCTGCGCCGTGATAGGCTCCCTCGGTTTATTATTTTATAAATGTCGGCTGCGTGTTATTTTTCTGTATACATTAGTTTTCATAACATTCTATTTTTTAAAATGTTGGTGTAAATATTATGGCGGTAAATACGAATGTAACAACTTTAGCCTATACATCCTATTCCTTACTTCATTCATTCATTCATTCATTCACTTGGTCATTACTTAATCAATGCATTTATTTGTGCTCAAAGAGTATATTATGCCCAATAATAGTTGTTAGGGTTTCATTTATGAATAAATAGAAATGCATATCCTGCTACGAACCATTGGGAGAATCCCAAGAGAAATCAGAAGAGCACAACACAGTGAAAGAATGATAAGGCAGGGGAGGAACTGGGTCATTTGGAAGTACATGAAAAGGACAAAAAAAACGGAAACCTGATATTCAATAAACATCACTTAGAGGAAAATCATTTAAAAATGGGTCTGCAGGATTAAAAGTGGTCTCTAATATTAACTGCTTGAGGTAGGTTTGAGGGAATTGTTGTTGTTGTTGTTGTTATTGTTGTTGTTGTTGTTAGTTATCTTTGAGTCAGCTCCACCTCACAGGAACTCTATGGAGAAGTGCCCAGTGCTGCACCATCTTCACAATTATTGTTCGGTCCATTGCTGCAATCACTGAGTCCATCCATATGATTAAGGTCTTTCTCTTTTATTTTGGAAACCCTCAATGTTGCAAAACGGTGTAGTAATGATGAAACACAACTTTCCTCTAGTTCCTGAAAGCTTCCTCCTACAACCCTCCCCCACTATCATGATCTAAAATCTACCTTACAGATACGGCTAGACCAGAGCATGTACACTGGGACAGAGGGGAACTGAAAACACAGGGAATCCAGGACAGAAGATCCCTTCAGGACCAGTGCCAAGAGTGGCGATATCAAGAGGGTGGAGGGAGGGTGGGGTTCAAAGGGGGAACCGATTACTAGGATCTACATATAACCTCCTCCCTGTGGGTAGGATAACAGAAAAGTGGGTGAAGGAAGATTTCAGACAGTGTAAGATATGACAAAAAATAATTTATAAATTATCAAGGGTTCATGAGGGTGGGGTAAGTGGTGAAGGAGGGGGAAATGAGGAGCTGATGCCAAGAGTTTAAGTGGAGAACAAATGTTTTGAGAGTGTTACGGGCAATGAATATACAAAAGTGCTCTACACAATTAATGTATGTATGGATTGTGATAAGAGCTTTAAAAGCCCACAATAAAATGATTTTAACATTTATTATTCATTGGAAGTTAATTCATATATCATATCATTTAATACATCAATCACATTAACAAGTGTTGTACAATTGCGACCACCATCAGTTTGCAAACATTCTTTGTTTTTCATTTATTTTTAATCATGTTGTTGGAGACTCTTATACCTCTTATAACAATCCATACATCCATGTGTATCAAGCACATTTGTACATATGTTGCCATCATGCTTTTAAAACATTTTCTTTCTACTTGAACCCTTGGTATCAGCTCCTCATTTTCTCCCACCTCCCCAACCTTCACCCTCATGAACCCTGGATGAATAATGAAGTATTATTTTCATATCTTACACCACCCACTGTCTTCCTTCACCCATGTTTCTGTTGTTCCTCACCCTAGGGGAAGGGATATGTGTCGATCCTTGGGTTCAGTTTCCTCTTTATACCCCCCACCCTCATGGCATCACTACTCTCATTTTTGTTCCTGAGGGGTTTATCTGTCCAGGATCCCATGTGTTGAGAGCTGTTATCTGTACCAGTGTATATGCTCTGGTCTTGCCAGATTTGTTAAATAGAACTGGGTCATGATAGGTTTGAGTGGGGGGAGGGGAAGCATTAAAGAAGTAGAGGAATGTTGTTTGTTTTGTTGGTGCTATACTGCACCCTGGCTGATTCATCCCTTTCCTTGTGACCTCCCTGTGAGGGGATGCCCAATTGTCTACAGATGGGCTTTGGGTCTCCACTAGATCCTCTCTCGTTATATGATGGTTTGTTTTGGGTCTTCTGATGCCTGATAAATGATCCTGTTGACACCTCGTGATCCACAGGCTTCTGTACTTCTTTGGAATGGGATTTGTTGCTGCCCAGGTAGATAGCTGCTTTTATATCTTCAAGCTTTAAGACCCAGGTTATATCTTTAAATAGTCGGGCACCATCAGCTTTCTTCACCGTATTTGCTGATGCACCCATTTTTGTCTTCAGCAATCATGTCAGGAAGGTGAGCATCACAGAATGCCAGGTTATTAGAACAAAGTGTTCTTGCATTGAGGGACTACTTGAGTAGAAGCCTGATGTGTGTTTGCTCCCTTAATATGTAATATATAAATATATGTACATAGAGCTATAGTTTCTAGTTATATTTACATATTTACATATGTTCGTACTTGTATTTATGCTTCTATAAATGTCCTGTGCCTTCTAGTTCTTTCTTTTATTTCCTTATCCCAGTATTATGCTCAGACTTCATTTGGCTTCCAGTTATTACTCTCAGCTACACTGTACTTGTGCAAGCACCACCTGACATTCTAAACCATCTCCACCATCAATTTTAGATCACTTGTTCTTCCCTTGCCCCTGCGCTTATTGGATCCACCTTTCTTTCCCCCATGTCTCCTTCTCTCATGTGTCTCCTGAACCATTATCCTGCCTCTCTTATAGTGATAGAATGGGAAGAAAAAAAAAGGCCTCTAAATAGTTCAGGTCTGTCTGTTGACCTTTATGAATGATTTCCAATCAAGTCTGATGAGCTGTCAAGCCCTGTTCCTTAAGACTAATTTTGGGATTCCTCAGGCACTTCACTGCTTTGCCTCACTTATTCCTCTGTTTCTTTCCCTTCATGCTTCACCCAGAGGGGAGGGGGGCTAAGACCAAGTATAATTCCCACACTGTATTTTCAATGGTGTCCCCCTTAGCTCTATGAGTCAGTGAGGGTACACCCTGTATTGTGGTGGGACCATCCCTATGGTCCTCTCGGTGCATTGGTTGTCCCAAGTAGGAGAAACATCCTGGGGGGTTGGTAGGCTCTCTCTTTCTCTCTCTCCCCTTCCCACATGGTTTGCTCCCATGTGTTCTGAGCTGACCCACCCCACCCCAGTCACAGAGCAGTATCTTCAGTGCTTTCCTCTGTAGTGCATTCTACTGGGGAGGGAGTCCACATAGCTGGGGTTGGGGCATATCCAACAGACCTCTCTGTTAGCTGCTTCATGCCTAAGTAGCCTTTCAGTCGTGGCACCAGGTTAAGGTCTTTTCCCTCTATCCCTTCTCTGGCCAGAAGTCTTCCCAGACATTCTTTTCTCTCTGGTCTCCTTAACATGGTCTAGCTTTCACTTTCCCCATCACCAACAATACTGTAGTCCATCCTCACTACACACACAAACACACAGAAAGAGAGAGAGAGAGAGAGAGAGAGAGAGAGAAATCCTAATCCCGTTGCTGTCCCTATAGTATCCTCAATACTTGGCTTTATATGCCAAAAAATACGTACACAACTTCAAGAGGGTGACCTCCAATGGCATAACACATCTGAGAAAAACCCGAACATGAACAAAAATAAACCCCAAAACACAGAAAATACTGAAAACCAGCATGCCTCAAAAGAGATCAACAAATTTTAACTGTTCGAGTCAGGTTTATCACTTTGATCTTCTACGCTCAACTATCTAGTGCACTCTGCTTAGTAAGGACTCTCCTCCCATTCCCATTATGGATCGAGGGAGATCACCAGAGACTTATCACCTAGGTAGTTCCCACAAATGTATCTTGGGCTGCCACTGTCGTCCATAGCTCTCTGCAAACTGCATTTTCACAATTAAGACTCTGATACTAATCCTTCCTTTGACATCAGATTGTGTCATTTACAATCCTTTGATGACAGATGGTGTGCTTCTTCCATGTGGATTTAGCAGAAATCTCACTTAGATGGCTGCTTGTTTGGATACAAGTCTTCAAGACCGCAAGTGCTATTTTATCTGATAGTCAGACACCATCTAATTTCTTCACATTTTGCTATAGCACCCATATCTTCTGAGTTCCCACCCCGAGGGCTTGTATTGAACAAGGTCATGATGTAAGAACTGTTGCTTTAAGTTGGAGCTAGGATTTAATGTGAACTTAAAACCTATTCCTGGATCTATATTTGTTGTTGTTGTTGTTGTTTGTTTTTATCCCTGTTTGGCTTCCTTTCTAAACCTCCTTGTTTATTTATGGTAGAGAGTCTCATCAATCATCCCCCTGGGGCATAACAATCTTCATTCATATTGTTTTTGATTAGCTCTTAGTACTAATTTTTAAAGGCCTGTAGGAAAGGGATATTGAGGTAAGGTAGAATAATTCCATATCACAGTACCCGAATTAACCACTTGTACAAAATCAATCTTGAATGGTTGGATGCTATCTACACAAACAATAGGGTTAAGTGTCAGGGAAATTTACAATAATCACTTGGAAAGTCAGTCACAGCTGTACCAGAATACTGCATATCTGAGCACGGCATGTAGGGCAGTGAGGGAGCAAGGCCATGTTGGTCCAGCTACCAAGAGTTCAACAGTCATGGCACAGCTGTCGTCTACTCCCCGACACCATGTCTTTTCCGACCGAAGCTTCAGGTTACAAGTGTGGCTGAGGTAGAGTCCAGTTCTCCTGGTGGAGCTTCTGCATCAGATCTCATGGATGCAGCCTCTGGAGCATGCTGTGCTTCATGGAGGTCCAGGATTCACTCCCAGTGTTCCACGGCACCTTCCCTGGGTCCTCAGGATGTACCCAGAAGCCCAAGTCAATGTGGCCCATTCAGTGCATAGTGTCCAAGGACACTCAATGCCTAGGGATGCCAAAAGCATTTTCAGTCATTCTTCACCTACTGGAAATAGGTCCTTTTGATTTTCCTTCCAACAGACAAGAATGTGTGTTCAATCCCCCAAATGTGTTTGCTCCCTTTCCACTCCCCTCGCCTGTTTTTCATAGTGTGCATCATCCCTCTGATACGGCTGTCTACCTGTCTCAGTACACCTCACCATAGCTTTGAATGGCAGCCACTCACTACAAAATGTCCTTTTTCCCTCTGTGAAAATCAGGGTAGACGAGAGAAACAAATCCATAGAAACTCATATGGATATAAGAGAAAGTTTTATATAACGAGTAATTTTACATTAAGAAAGCATCGCAACCTAGTCTAGTCTAAGCCCATGAGTCCTATATTAGTCCATATGTTCAATACCAATGTATAAGATCTGAATCAGACTCAAGAAGCACATGCAATGATGCCGACTACAGGATGAACACAGACCAGTGGGTACAAAGTCTTTGGCATCCAGTCACAGTAGAAGCATCTCAGGTCAGGCAGGGGTTTCCATGTGGCTCCTCCAGTTCCTAGGCCACTGGGTATATCAGTGCAATGGCACCTGTCTTGTCATAAGAGTGTCTCCCAGGGATTGACTGGAGAGAAAAGTCTTCTACCTCCAAGGAGGAAAAACAGTTTTTAAGATTCCTCAGAGAAAGGCCATGACCACAGACCTCATTGACTGTGACCCAATGTACACACTACACTACACCCCTTCACTCTTAATCCTCTCATGTCTCAAATTGACACCAAATTATGTAACTACCTCACCCTACCTTGACCATTCTATAGCAGTTGATCTGAGGCACCCTCCAGCACAGTGATTTTCAAAACACTTGCCCAGAGAAGATGTTGCATGGTTCATTGACACAAATCAGGCTCCCTACTGGCACAGACACACACAGACACACACACACACACACACACACACACACGCACACACGCACACACACATACACACCCCACACTGCCCTGGGCAGGAGATTGGATGTCCGTTCTATTGCTTAGTCCTACCGCAGTAGATTCATATTGTTTTTTTTCATTTTGTGATTGATTAACTTCACTTAGCATAATGTTTTCCAAATCCTTAACATCTTAAGGTGTGCTATAGTTTATTGTGCCAGCCTAGCCGATAAACACAAGTAGGATTAACTGAAGGGCAGAGGGAGAAATGGCTCAGTGAGCCTCACCTTGGTTGTTCTGTGCCTCAGTTTAAAGGAGTACACTACCTGTGGGATGCCTAGCCTGTGGACTGTGTCGCTGTAAGTTGAGTCCCTTTAAGCCCACATGATTGGAATGTTCATCTCTGGAGATGGGAACTGACAGTTGATAACAGTTGGGGAGCTGCCTGGCTGTTTGCTGCCTGGGTATATATAGCCCAGCTCTCTCTACAGAAGGGGACTGGCAATTGGCAGCTCTCAAAACTTGAAGGACTGCTAGTGTCTCACTGCTTTATAATTTAACTGTTAATTTCTTGTATTATCTATCGGTATATTATTTGACAGTTTATTTCTTGAATTATATATCTATCTTTATAAATATATTTATATATAATTACTAGCAATCTGGTTTGTCTCTCTAGAGAACCCTGTCCAATACAAGATGTTTCATAGTTTCTTCGCTGTTTTTAGGAATATGTACTATTACATTGTGAGTATATGAGAGGGTATTCCCAAAGAAAGGAAATGTCATGGGCAAAGCGAAACCTTCATACTATGCATATTTCCGGTAAGGCAAGCATCGAGCTACTCACTCTGCGTTAGTGTAACCAGTGGCGTCACATGTGAAGATTCTCTCTGGTCACAGTGAAATTTTTCAAAAGGGCAGTTTGGTTGAACCTAATTTTTTTTGTGATGGCTGGTGTAAGAACAGCATGCAGCTTTGAAATTTTGTTTCCTGCTCTGGAAAAGTGCCACAGAATATTTCATAATGATGAACACAGCTTAAAAATAGAGGGTTTTAAGCAGGTTTCTCTAGAGAAATAAAACTTGGACACTTATGATTATCTATCTATCTATCTATCTATCTATCTATCTATCTATCTATCTATCTATCTATCATCTATCTATCTACCTCTGTGTGTATAGGCTTCTACAGTGGGAAGGAATATAAAGGCGAAGTATTCCACACAGCAGTACAGAGGGATCAGTTCAAATCACTTCATGAAACACTTAATCTACTGAAAGTCCTTCAACACACACAGGTTGTTGATCCAAGGTCAAGGAAGTAGACAACAAAGTGTTCCCTCAGGCAAGACAGGCATAGTCTGCTCACAGGCAGTAGCCAGCAGGGTGGATCAGCAATAGACGGCAGCAAGGAGCTTAGCTTGGCCCACAGGTCATGCAGCACACCGTTCAGGCAAAGAAGTAGCTCAAGCAGCAGCACACTGGTCTGATCACCAAGGAGAAAGAGAGAAGGGCGTGGGCCTTGGAAAGTCCTTTACCTTGGTTCCCTGCAATCAAGGCACACCTATATATACATATTTATATTTATATATAATATCTGTAGCTAATAGACAGATGATTCCTGGATGGTAGATAATACATATATATAGATATATAGATATGCAAACCCTATGCATTGTACATCTATAATCTCTAAACAATGCTTACATTTCATTATTAATGAAACCAAAATCTCTCTCCCTAAAAACGTGTGAAGGATATGAACAGAAACCTTATAGAAGATGATAGACAAATGACAGGAAACATAATTTATGCCAAGAAATTCCACCCAGCTTAAGGAACACTGGTGAGAAAATGGATACGCCTCAGACACTAAACATTTTTTGACAATTTGAACCCATGCAGCTGTCCTTCGGGAGAAAGACCTGGGAATCATGTCACGTAAAGGTTAATTAAAATCCAACGTCTTCCACTAAATTGCCACTCAGCCACCCTAGAGCTCATCTTACTCCCCAGCACGAGTGGCTGGGTTCAAACCGCTGGCCTTTGGGTTAGCAGCAGGGCGCTAAACCTCCCACAGGGTTCTTAAAAAACATACAGTCTCTGCTGGGGTGGCATGTCTAAACTTAAATAATGAAACAATACAGAGCGGCAACAATGAGGAACAATCAGAACCCTCTTCTTTTGTTTCACCTTCCTCTCTACATTTTTAATGCTGCCTAGCTTTCTGGGGCCAAAGCACGTTGGTGGCGCAGTGCCTAAAGTGCTGGTTGATTTGAACCCCAGCCAGTCAGTATTGTAACGACGTGGCGCTCAGCTTCCTTAAAGATGGATAGAGCTGGAAACCGAGTGGGACATTCTTCTGTGTCCTAAGGAGTCACTGAGAGGCAATGGCTGTGCCTGAGATGCTGACTGGCCTGTGAGTCTCAGAGGATACAATAATCTGTCACCTTCTGGAGCTTGTGGCTGCTGTCAAAGACCTCTCTTAAAGATGACAAGCAACTTTTGGAGGCAAGTACTTTAAAACATCAACAATTGATGGTGCGTCCCTCTACTTTCGGTCTAAACCAGTCAATACTGGATTTCTAGGGAAAGTTTAATATTCACAAGCAAACAGAAGTTTCCTCCGTTTCATGTCAACTGAAAAACAATTTCTCTTGCTACCTATGTTAATTATAACACCCCACTTCAGCTTCCTTGACAATTCATAATTAGGCAGAGGAGAAGAGCTTTCCAACTGTGGGAAATACAAATCCCTGCATAAAAATACAGAGCCAAGATTACGCATGTCTTTTCAGAATAGGTAGCCTGTCACTCAAAGGAGATAATTTATTCCTGAGAGAACATGACAAGCTCCCTGAGCCTTAGAGGAAGCTTCTTCATATATCTGTGCAGGTCAAAGTGGAAGTGCTTCCTTGTTGTTCACATATCCAGAGCAAGATTCATCACGGAAAGAATGATCCATTTAAATGCATTTCCACAAAGACTTCTGGAACTAGCATGGCCAGATGAGAGCCACGTCTACAACATCAAGTGAACCCTTTCTAAACTCCAATCCCAGATGTTCTGGGAAAGGGTTGTGAGATTTTAGATTTAGACTCATCACATTGTATTATAAGCTCTTGATGTATTATTGCATTTCTGAATATTCTATTGCCAAGTGTCATCTCTTTCATCGAGAAACCTACTTATTTTGAGAGAAAATTAGTTTGAAGATGGAATTGCCACTGAACAGTTCAAATATAGCAACAGTCATCTTGAACATGCACTAGGGTAAGTCTCTTGATTGTGTTGTCTCTCATTTAGGATCATTCCATTGCATGTAGATTGATTACAGCTTTTCAACTCCTTCTAAGTATAATCTCCTGCTCAGTCCAAATATTCAAGATACCTGGGTAATTATCGTTAACCTCCTTGCACAGGAAGGTTGAAACTCAGAGAGTTAACAATTTGTAGGACTATAGACTAGCTCTCTCACATCCATTAATATACTTCTGCCAGGAGACAATATGAGGATGAAAGTGTAACTAAATACACATCACACAGAGAAATCATAAATATAAATACAAGCACAAACATGGAGGAATCTTCCAGGGATCAATATCTATGGGCATTATTGAGTACCTCTGGCTTCTTAGAAGCAAATTGTAGATGAGTCTTGTACTTTTTGCAAGGTTAAGGTTTCTCAGTAGTATTGCTCTAAATGCCGATACTTCCTATCTTCTAAGCGCATACGAAGTCATAGAGAATGGATACAATGCTGCATGTCACTAGCACTGGGCTGATTGCCTTCAAGTGTGCTCTCTCAGTCAATTCCAATGACCACTCCCACCCACCCACTGTCATTCAACGCATTGCTGGAGACTCGATAGGACAGAGGAGGACTATGCCCTAGGATTTCGAAGCTGCACATATTAGTGAGAGAAGATAGTTTCACCTTTCTCACACTGAATCCCTCATGTTGCAGGGAGCAGTCCATTGTTGAGTGCACTGCACAACCAGGGTCCCTTAAGAGCCGGTCCGGTGGACATTAGTGTTTTCTTTGCAGAGGAGAGAATGAGGCACTAAGGTGACAAGCGGTATGTTCCAGGTACACGTAGCCACTGTGACAATCACTTTCAGCAGTTTTTCAGAATGATTGAGGACCGTGTTCTGCAGGGGATTGTAGAGTGATTTCAGGGGCTGAAAGACCATAGGTAAGTTCTCAACTACAAGCCAAAGAGTCAGGGCTTCAAACCCACAAGCCACTGTTTGGGGAAACAGACTACGGTGACTGCTGTGGGAAAGATTACAACCGCGAAAAACCAATGTAACTGTTGGACTCCTCACACAGGGTCATTATGCATCAGAATTGATTTGATGACATCCAATGAAAGCAAAAACACAAACCCGCAGGAACTGAGGGAAAGGTCAAGGGTAAGGTGCTCTCTGATCATAAGAAAATTTATCCCCTTTCCTTAATGAGGGAATTCCAAGGTGCTGTCTATATATCCGTTTCTAAATATTCTGCTGATGAAATTTCGGTGGATAAACTTCCCTCTCCCTCTGGATTTGGCCAGGAAAGTTCAATTCTTCTCCTGTTGTATTTCCCATCGTGTAAAATAAATCACCTAGGTGTGTCTGCAAACCATTTAGAACACACCAAGTGTTGAGAAACTTATAGTTACCATTATTATTACACCTATATCTATAAACATTCATCTTTGTAATTGTGTCCTCATCTGCAAAGTCATTGAAATAATGCCAAGCACACAGGTTCCTATAAGAATTAAATAGAAATAGAAGTGCAAAGCGTTTATTATACTGGGCAAAATGTCATTGAGATGTGTATAGTATTAAATATTATAAATTGGATATACCTTATGAGATCTGTTACAGTGGCTCTTATATCGTTTACTTATATTTCTATTACCAATGTTCTATAATCCTTCTGTCAGCTTCTAGAAATACCTATTAACCAGTGTTCTTTCCTCTGGCTTACATTATCTTAGAATCATCTTTATTTCTAGTATCTTCCATTAACGAATTCAAAAGAAAACTTTAGCTAGAATACTATCTAAAGATCCAGCCCTCCTCAAAGTACTCTCCTGCCTTCTGATCCTCTTCTTACAGGTTTGACACCATTCTCTGTTTCCTGAAATTTCTTCATTTTATGTCCATCATTTTTCTGCCACTATGTATATTTCGAAGTCTACACAGGTGATCTCCTTTCTCATATGTCCGCAGAAGCCCCTCACACTTCTATTCTTTACAGAAATAATATTGGAAGCAGTTTGAGAACACCCTAAGAACTTGTGACTCCTGAGTACCTTTATTAGCTGCCATCAAGTCAGCTCCTTCCCATAGCAGCCACACACTGCCTGGTCCTCTGCCATCCTCACAATTGTTCCTGTGCTTGAGCCCATTGTTGCAGCCAATATATTCTTAGTTATATACCCCAAAAGATACATGTGCACCCAAGTTCATTGTACCACTTTTCCCAATAGGCACAAGGTGGAAGAAACAGCCTAAATGTCCATCAGTAGATGAATACACAAATAAAATGTGGTACATATATACAATGGGATATTATTTAGCCATCAAGAGACTCTAAGTCCTACGATATACTGTAACCAGCATAAATCTTGGAAATATTATGCTGTGTAAATAAACCAATTGAAAGAAGTAAATATTAATGACACTTCTATGAAACGTCTAGAATAGGTAAGTGTACAGAGATCAGAGTTTATAAGTAGCTAGCAGGAGCTGGCAGGGGAAAGAAGGAAAGAAAACTCGGTGCTAGGGAGCACTGAGGTTCTGTTAAGGTAGAGTGGAAATTCAGACACAGATCATGGAAATGGTCAATGAATATTGTTGAAAGAATAAATATTTCTACATACATACCTGTCACAATAAAGAAAGCAGCCAGAGTATTTGTTTACCTCTCAAAAACAAAAGCTCAAAATTTGGGAATAGGATCAATATATGTATTAGAAATCAAAAGCTTAGTAAATTCAAGGTTATATTTAAAATTGTTTTCTTTGCAGGCAATGCACTTAAGGGTCACATAAATGGAATAAATGGAGAATAGGAACAACGTGACAGAGTTTGTCCTACTGGGGCTCACGGAGAATCCAAAGATGCAGAAAATTATCTTTGCTGTGTTTTTTGTCGTCTACATCATCACAGTGGTAGGAAATGTGTTCATTGTGGTCACCATCACGGCCAGTCCATTGTTGGAGTCCCCCATGTACTTTTTCCTGGCTTACCTCTCTTTTATTGATGCTTGCTATTCCTCTGTCAATACCCCTAAACTGATTGTAGATTCAGTCCGTGTAAGGAAGACCAGCACATTCAACGGATGTATGACACAAATATTCGGAGAACATTTCTTTGGAGGCACGGAGGTCATCCTTCTGACTGTGATGGCTTATGACCGCTATGTGGCCATCTGCAAGCCCTTGCACTATACAACCATCATGAACCGGAGAGTGTGCAACCTCCTGATTGGAGTCTCCTGGGTGGGAGGCTTCCTTCATGGAATTATACAGATCTTCTTCATATTCCGATTACCTTTCTGTGGTCCTAATGTCATCGATCACTTTATGTGTGATCTGAACCCTTTGCTCAAGCTGGCATGCATGGACACCCACACTCTAGGGCTCTTTGTGGCCGCCAACAGTGGATTCCTCTGCATGTTGAACTTTCTCCTCTTGCTAGTCTCCTATGTGGTCATCCTGCGCTCCCTAAGGAACCATAGCCAGGAGGGGAGGCGCAAAGCCCTCTCAACGTGTGTTTCCCACATCACAGTGGTCGTCTTATTCTTTGTGCCCTGCATATTTGTGTACATGAGGCCTGCAACCACTTTACCCATTGACAAGGCAGTTGCCGTATTCTACACCATCATAACTCCTATGCTAAACCCCTTAATCTATACCTTCAGAAATGCCCAGATGAAGGATGCCATTATGCTGTGCAGTAAGAAAATTATTACAGGTAGTAAATAAATATGACTGTCAAATGAATGCCTGCAATGATTTCAAAAAGAATACTGAAGGGAAAAGGAAAATTCTATTCAATATTATCCATAGATTGTATACTTAATAAATCAGAGAAAGGTGCAAGAAAAGGAGGAACAACCTAACCCATCAGCAATTTTAGCATATGTGAAAGTTCTCCCAATTTCAGACTTAGTTTACCAGCACTGCAATGTATATGGGTACATAACCCTTACTTTTAATAAAAATATTGACAAACTGCATTGCCATTGAGGAATAATCTCTATCATAATTGCCAAGAGGTCAGCACTTCTATTGGCCCATTTTATTGTAAGGAACTGAGAGTATAATAGGAAAGGATGAGAGCAAATATATTGAGAGCCAAGAATCAGAAACTGATTGAGTTCACGTATTATACTCATAATTGTTATGATACTTTGCAAATCAATGGTTATAGAAAAATCTGATAATTATGATAGCTACCATTTATGGAGCCAGACATACCAGGGACATTGTAAATATTAACTCATTATCTATAACTAAATATCCAATAACTTTTGCTAATATATTTGCCAATTTTCATGTGCCACATGTCATGTTCACAATTTGTTTCCAGCTATGTTATGATCTTTAGCTACTTTAGGGCTATGAAAATAATGGACTCTTTAATCTTTGAGTTATATACAATGCAGATTAGGCCGTGTCCAGGTTTTTTTGTGGGTTTAGGAACCATTTATATTGCTCATGTCACTCATGTCTATCAGCTGCCTTAATACTTAACCTATATGTAGTATATAAACCTATATCCCTATCATTACATATTAATATATTTACATTTGTCCATGGCTATGTTTATACCTCCATAAATGTCTTTTGCTTCCTATTTCTTTCAAGAGGAATTCTTGATGGACTTATGGGAGGGCTCAGAGTCCCTTCTGACTCCTTCTTAAACTAAAAATGGGAACAATATGGGGAGAAAAGGTAGGATAGGAGAAGATAAAGTGGGGAGTCGTTGTTAACAGGATTCATTACGAGCACCATCCTGCTGGATATGAAAAGACCCCTCTGACCTGCAGGAGGGTGGATCTCACAATCAGCAAGCACCAGCAGTGGAGCAGGTCTTCTAGACCCTCAGATCCCTGCCCCGTGCATGTCTTTCCTCCAGAAGACAGCTTTGACATCAGGAACGACAGAGGAATCGCAGCAACAGAGCAAGAGACAGGGCTGTGCACTTCCCAACCCACAAAGAAAGTAAAGCCGAGTGCTTTGGGACAGGGAGCTGCCTTGTGGATGGGAGGGGGCGTACCTCTATGATTTGATTTGAAAATCTGGATGAGATATACTCGATTAATATGACCCTTCAGGTTATAATTCTGTATGTGGATGTATTATAATTCTGGACTCTGTACCTGTGGCTATTAGACCATTGAAAGGAGAGTCCTGCTAAGGTGAGAGTAAGTCCTGACCTTAGTAGGGAGTATGAAGCAAGTCACCCACCACTTTTCAGTGGGGTTTGCTAACAGACAAAACCACACCTCCTTCAGAGCCATCTGTCTATGCACCTTCGGCTGAGGGGTACCAGTGTAAGGTTCCGCTGAGCGCTTCATTCAGGGAGCTGGTTTCAGTGACCCATGGAGCTTGACCTGAGTGTCTTTGGTTTGGAGCTTGTCATGGAATGGCATGCCCTTTGGGCATTTCTTAGAAGCCCTGAGGAAACTTTGTGATTTATACTAAATGAATAACTCTATTCTGAGCATTCTCACCTGTAACCTATGAAGTTCCTGAATAAACTCCTTAATCATGAATCTTGTCTGTGAGTTTTCTGTGGCCATTGCAGTGAATTATAGAACTGAGCAATAGAAGCAAAAGTTGCGTGCATGACAGAACAGAAAGCAAATATGAGTCTCTGTGTCTGAACAAATGCTGTGCTGTGATAGTCTCCCTGGGTTTATTATTTTACAAATGTTGGATGTGTGTTATTTTTCTGAATTCATTAATTTTCATAACATACTTTGTTAAAAATTGTGGTGTAAATATTATGGTGGTAAATATGAGCAAAACAACTTTAGCCTAAACATCCTATTCCTTCCTTCCTTCCTTTGTTTGTTCATTCATACATTCATTCCTTTTGTCATTACTTAATCACCACATACATTTAAGCCCAAAGAGTATATTATGCCCAATAATAGTTGCTGGTGTTTCCTTTTTTAATAAAAAAGAAATGCAGACACTGCTACGAACCATTGAGAGATTCCCAAGAGAAAGCAGAAGAGAACAACAAGGTGATAGAATAAGGCAGGGAGGGAACTGGATCCTGTGAAAGTACATGAAAAGAATAAAAATACATCGACCTGATATTCAGTAAACATTTCTTAGAGGAGAGTCATCAAAAATTGGTTCTGCAGGATTAGAGGTGATCAGTAATTTTAACTGCAAGAGGTTGCTTTAAAGGAATGGTTGTTGTTTGGTGCCTTTGAGTCAGCTGCACCTCACAACAACTCTATGGAGAAGTGCCCAGTGCTTCACCATCCGCACAATTATTGTCACGTCCATTGCTGCAGTCACTGAGTCCATCCATATGATTAAGGTCTTTCTCTTTTATTTTGGAAACCCTCAATGTTGCAAAACGGTGTAGTAACGATCAAACACACAAATTTCCTCTAGTTCCTAAATCTTCCCTTCCCCCTCCACCCCCAACTATCAAGATCCCAATTCTACTATACAAATCTGGCCAGGCCAGAGGATGTACACTGGGACAGATGGGAATTGGAAACACAGGGAATCCAGGACAGATGATCCCTTCAGTACCAGTGGAGTGATTGGCCATACTGGCAGGGTAGAGGGAGGGTGGGGTAGAAAGACGAAACTGATGACAAGGATCTATCTACATATAACCTTCTCCTTGGGGGAGGATAGTGATCAGAGTTGTATAAAATGATTTTTTTTAATTTATTAATTGGGAGTTAATACATATATCATTTAATACTTCAATCACATCAAGCAGAATTATACAATTGCTGTCATCATCTGTTTCCAAACTGTTTATTTTTCATTTATTATTAATCATGTTAGTAAGGACTCTAATAGCTCTTTTAACAATCTATACATCCATTGTGTCAAGTACATTTGTACATATGTCACCATCAGCCTTGGTAAATATTTTTTTATACTTGAACCTTTGGTATCAGCTCCTCATTTTTTCCTCCCTCACCACACTTCCACCTTCATGAACCACTGATAAATTATAAACAACTATTTTCATATCTCACACCAATCTGTTGTCTCCGTTCAACCATGTTTCTGTTGTTTGTCACCCTGAGGGAGGGTTTAATACGTTGATCCTTGCGATCAGTTTCCCCTGTGTACCCCAACCCTCATGGTATCATTACTCTCATCTTTGTCACGATGGGTTTGTCTGTTCAGGATTCCATGTGTTGAGTACTCTTATCTGTATCAGTGTATATGCTCTGGTCTTGCCAGATTTGTAAAGTAGAAATGGGTCATGAAAGGTGGGGACAGGGAGAGGGATGGGAAGCATTAAAGAACGAGAGGAATGTTGTGTGTTTTGTTGGTGCTATACTGCACCCTGGCTGATTCATCCCTTCCTTGTGACCTCTTTGTGAGGGGATGTCCAGTTCTCTACAGATGGGCTTTGGATCTCCACTCCATCCTCCCTCATTATATGATGGGTTGTTTTATGTCTTCTAATGCCTGATACTTGATCCTGTGGACACCTTGTGATCACACAGGCTGGTGTGCTTCTTCCACGTGGGATTTGTTGCTGCTCAGATAGATGGCTGCTTGTATATCTTCAAGCCTTTAAGAACCCAGCTATATCTTTGAGTAATCGGGCACCATCAGCTTTCTTCACCGTATTTGATGATGCACTCATTTTTATCTTCAACAATCATGTCAGGAAGGTGAGCATCACAGAATGCCAGGTTATTAGAACAAAGTGTTCTTGCATTGAGGGACTACTTGAGTAGAAGCCTAATGTCTGTGTGCTACCTTAATACGTAACATATAAATATATGTACATAGCTCTATAGTCCCTACTTATATATAAACATATTTACATATGTACGTATGTCTATTTATACGTCTATAAATTTCCTGTGCCTCCTAGTTCTTTCTTTTATTTCCTTATCCCATTGTAATGCTCAGCCTTCATTCGGCTTTCAGCTATTCCTCTCGGCTACACCATACTTGAGCAAATACCACCAGGCATTCTACACCGTCCTCACCATCACTTTTAGATCCCTTGTTGTTTCCTTGCCCCTGGGTTTATTGACTCCACCTTTCTTTCTCCCATCTCTCCTTCTCCCATGTTTCCCCAGAACCATTAACCTGCCACTCTTATAGAGATAGAATGGGCAAAAAAAGACCTATATTTAGTTCAGGTCTGTCTGTGGACCTTTATGAATACTTTCCAATCAGGTTTGATGAGATGTCAAGCCTGTTCCTTAAGTCTAATTTTCTGATACTTCAGGGAATTCTTTGCTTTGCTACCCTTTCTGTTCTGTTTAACTCCCTTCATGCTTCACCCTGAGGGGACAGAAGGCGCAGACCAAGCACATTCCCACACTGTATCGTCAATGTTGTCTGCTATAGCTGTATGAGTCAGTGAGGGGGAACAGTGACTTTTGTTGAGATCAGGCCTGTGCATTGGCTCTCCAGAGCAAGAATATCATACTAGGAGCTTGGTGGTCCATCATGTGGTTCTCTCTCTCTCTCTCTCTCTCTCTCTCTCTCTCTCTCTCTCTCTCTCTCTCTATCTCTATCTCTCTCTCTCTCTCCCTCCCTCCCTCTTGGTTTGCTCCCATGTGTTCTGAGCTGACCCACCCCAGTCACCGAGTTGTATTTTCAGCAGTGCTTTCCTCTGCAGTGCGTTCATCCAGGTGAGGGAGTCCACATAGCTGGGATTGGGGCAGGTCCCACAGACCTCTCTGTTTGTTAGTTGCTTCACGCTGGTAAGTAGCCTTTAAGTCTTGGCACAGCAGGTTGAGCTCTGGTCCCTCACTCCCTTTTCTGGTGGTGATCTGGCCAGATGTTTCTTTCTGGGCTCCTTAACATGGTCTAGCTTTCAGTTATCCCCATCACCACCCCCACTGTACTCCATCCCCACACCCTGCCCCACCCCCACAGAGAAATTCTTATTCTATTGTTGCCCCTATAGATTCCCCACTACTTGGCTTTATATGCCATAAAAACATGTATACAACTTCAAAAGGATGACCTCCTCTGGCAAAACACCTCTGAGAAAAACCCTAATATGAACAATAATAACAACAACAACAAAATACAGAAAACACTGAAAACCAGACTAGGTCCAGCAGGCATCACAGGTGTTATCAATTCACAAACTTTAACTATTCGAGTCAGGTTTATCCCTTTGATCTACTCTACTCAACTATCTCGTGCACTCTGCTTAGTAACCATTCTCCTCCCAATCCTATTAGGGCTAGAGGGAGATCACCGGAGACTTACTTCCTTTCTCGTTCCCACAAATGTATCTTGGGCTCCCACTTTCACCATAGCTCTCTGCAGACTTCATTCTCATACTTTATGCTCTGACACTAATCCCCCTTTGACATCAGATTACATAATTTACAAACGTTTGATGATGGATGGTGTGCTTCCTCCATGTGGACTTAGTTGACATCTCACTTAGATGGCTGCTTGTTTGGAAACAAGTCTTCAAGACTCCAAATGCTATTTTATCTGACAGCCAGACACCATCTAATTTCTTCACATGTCTTCTGAGTTCCCTCCAGGAGGGCTTGTATTGAACAAGGTCATGATGTAAGAACTGCTTGCTTTAATTTGGAGCTAGGATTTAATGTGAACTTAAAACCTATTCCTGGATCTATATTTGTTGTTGTTGTTGTTTGTTTTTATCCCTGTTTGGCTTCCTTTCTAAAGCTCCTTGTTTATTTATGGTAGAGAGTCTCATCAATCATCCCCCTGGGGCATAACAATCTTCATTAATATTATCTTTGATTAGCTCCTAGTACTAATTTTAAAGGCCTGTGGGAAAGGGATATTGAGCCAAAGTAGAATAATTCCATATCACAGTACCTAAATTATCCACTTGTACAGAATCAATCTTTGAGTGGTTGGATGCTATCTACACAAACAATAGGGTTAAGTGTCAGGGACATTTACAATAATCACTTGGAAAGTCAATCACAGCTGTACCAGAATACTGCATATCTGAGCACGGCATGTAGGGCAGTGAGGGAGTAAGGCCATGTTGGTCCAACTGCCAACAGTTCAACAGTTCTGGCACAGCTGCTCTTCCACTTCCCAACACCAGGTCTTTCCGACCGAAGCTTCAGGTTACAAGTGTGTCAGAGGTAGAGTCTAGTTCTCCCAGTGGAGCTTCTGCATTGGATCTCATGGATGCAGCCTCTGGAGCATGCTATTCACCGTGAAGCTCCAGGATTCAATCCCAGTGTTCCACAGCACTTGGCCTGGGTCCCCAGGATATACCCAGAAGCCCAGGTCAAGGTGGCCCATTCAGTGCATAGTGTCCAAGGACACTCCATGGCTAGGGTTGCCAAAAGCATTTTCAGTCATTCTTCACCCTACTGGAAATAGGTCCTTTTGATTTTCCTTCCAACAGACAAGAATGTGTGTTCAATCCCCCAAATGTGTTTGCTCCCTTTCCACTCCCCTCGCCTGTTTTTCCATAGTATGCATCATCCCTCTGATACGGCTGTCTATCTGCCTCAGTAGACCTCACCATAGTTTGAATGACAGCCACTCACTACAAAATGTCCTTTTTCCCTCTGTGAAAATCTGGGTAGACTAGAGAAACAAATCCATAGAAACTCATATGGATATAAGAGAAAGTTTTATATAACGAGTAATTTTACATTAAGAAAGCATCGCAACCTAGTCTACTCTAAGCCCATAAGTCCTATATTAGTCCATATGTCCAATACCAATCTATAAGATCTGAATCAGACTCAAGAAGCACATGCAATGATGCCGACTACAGGATGAACACAGACCAGTGGGTACAAAGTCTTTGGCATCCAGTCACAGTAGAAGTATCTCAGGTCAGGCAGGGGTTTCCATGTGGTTCCTCCAGTTCCTAGGCCACTGGGTATATCAGTGCAATGGCATCTGTCATGTCAGCAGAGTGTCTCCCAAGGAATGACTGGAGAGAAAAGTCTTCTACCTCCAAGGAGGAAAAACAGTTTTTCAGACTCCTCAGAGAAAGGCCATGACCACAGACCTCATTGGCTGGGACCCAATGTACACACTACACTACACCCTTCACTCTTAATCCTCTCATGTCTCAAATTAACACCAAATTATGTAACTACCACACCCTACCTTGATCATTTTATACCAGTTGATCTGAGGCACCCTCCAGCACAGTGGTTTTCAAAACACTTGCCCAGAGCAGATGTTGCATGGTTCATTGGCACAAGTCAGGCTCCCTACTGGCACAGACACACACACACAGACACACACACACACACGCACGCACACACCCCACACTGCCCTGGCCAGGAGATTTGATGTCCGTTCTACTGCTTAGTCCTACCGCAGTAGATTCATATACTTTTTTTTCATTTTGTGATTGATTAACTTCACTTGGCATAATGTTTTCCAAATTCATAACATCTTAAAGTGTGCTATAGTTTATTGTGCCAGCCTGGCCGATAAACACAAGTAGGATTAACTGAAGGGCAGAGGGAGAAATGGCTCAGTGAGCCTCACCTTGGTTGTTCTGTGCCTCAGTTTAAAGGGGTACACTACCTGTGGGATGCCTAGCCTGTGGACTGTGTCGCTGTAAGTTGAGGTCCCTTTAAGCCCACATGATTGGAATGTTCAGCTCTGGAGTTGGGAACTGACAGTTGATGACAGTTGGGGACCTGCCTGGCTATTTGCTGCTGGGTATATATAGCCCAGCTCTCTCTACAGAAAGGGACTGGCAATTGGCAGCTCTCAAAACTTGAAGGACTGCTAGTGTCTCACTGCTTTATAATTTAACTGTTAATTTCTTGTATTATCTATCGGTATATTATTTGACAGTTTATTTCTTGAATTATATATCTATCTTTATAAATATATTTATATATAATTACTAGCAATCTGGTTTGTCTCTCTAGAGAACCCTGTCCAATACAAGATGTTTCATAGTTTCATCGCTGTTTTTAGGAATATGTACTATTACATTGTGAGTATATGAGAGGGTATTCCCAAAGAAAGGAAATGTGCTGGGCAAAGCGAAACCTTCATACTATGCATATTTCCGGTAAGGCAAGCATCAAGCTACTCACTCTGCATTAGTGTAACCAGTGGCATCACATGTGAAGATTCTCTCTGGTCACAGTGAAATTTTTCAAAAGGGCAGTTTGGTTGAACCTAGTTTTTTTGTGAAGGCTGGTGTAAGAACAGCATGCAGCTTTGAAATTTTGTTTCCTGCTCTGGAAAAGTGCCACAGAATATTTCATAATGATGAACACAGCTTAAAAATACAGGGTGTTAAGCAGGTTTCTCTAGAGAAATAAAACTTGGACACTTATGATTATCTATCTATCTATCTATCTACCTATCTATCTCTGTGTGTATAGGCTTCTACAGTGAGAAGGAATATAAAGGCGAACTATTCCACACAGCAGTACAGAGGGATCAGTTCAAATCACTTTCATGGAACACTTAATCTACTGAAAAGCCTTCAACACACACAGGTTGTTGATCCAAGGTCAAGGAAGTAGACAACAAAGTGTTCCCTCAGGCAAGACAGGCAGAGTCAGCTCACAGGCAGTAGACAGCAGGGTGGATCAGCAATAGACAGCAGCAAGGAGCTTAGCTTGGCCCACAGGTCCTGAAGCACACCGTTCAGGCAAAGAAGTAGCTCAAGCAGCAGCACACTGGTCTGATCACCAAGGAGAAAGAGAGAAGGGCGTGGGCCTTGGAAAGTCCTTTACCTTGGTTCCCTGCAATTAAGGCACACCTATATATACATATTTATATTTATATATAATATCTGTAGCTAATAGACAGATGATTGCTGGATGGTAGATAATACAAATATAGAGATATATAGATATGCAAACCCTATGCATTATACATCTATAATCTCTAAACAATGCTTACATTTCATTACAAATGAAACCAAAATCTCTCTCCCTAAAAAGGTGTGAAGGATGTGAACAGAAACCTTATAAAAGATGATAGACAAATGCCAGGAAACATAATTTATGCCAAGAAATTCCACCCAGGTTAAGGAACCCTGGTGAGAAAATGGATACGCCTCAGACACTAAACATTTTTTGACAATTTGAACCCATGCAGCTGTCCTTCGGGAGAAAGACCTGGGAGTCATGTCACGTAAAGGTTAGTTAAAATCCAATGTCTTCCATTAAATTGCCACTCAGCCACCCTAGAGCTCATCTTATTCCCCAGCACGAGTGGCTGGGTTCAAACCGCTGGCCTTTGGGTTAGCAGCAGGGCACTAAACCTCCCACAGGGCTCTTAAAAATCGCAGTCTCCGCTGGGGTGGCATGTCTAAACTTAAATAATGAAACAATACAGAGCAGCAACAATGAGGAACAATCAGAACCCTCTTCTTTTGTTTCACCTTCCTCTCTACATTTTTAATGCTGCCTAGCTTTCTGGGGCCAAAGCACATTGGTGGCGCAGTGCCTAAAGTGCTGGTTGATTTGAACCCCCAGCCAGTCAGTATTGTAACGACGTGGCACTAAGCTTCCTTAAAGATGGATAGAGCTGGAAACCGAGTGGGACATTCTTCTGTGTCCTAAGGACTCACTGAGAGGCAATGGCTGTGCCTGAGATGCTGACTGGCCTGTGAGTCTCAGAGGATACAATAATCTGTCACCTTCTGGAGCTTGTGGCTGCTGTGAAAGCCCTCTCTTAAAGGTGACAAGCAACTATAGGGGGCAAGTACTGGAAACATCAACCATTGATGGTGTGTGCCTCTGCTTTCGCTCTAAACCATTCAATAATGGATTTGTAGGGAAAGTTTAATATTCACAAGCAAACAGAAGTTTCCTCCATGTCATGTTAACTGAAAAACAATTTCTCTTGCTACCTATGTTAATTATAACACCTCACTTGAGCATCCTTGACAATTCATGAATAGGCAGAGGAGAAGGGCTTTCCATCTGTGGGAAATACAAATCCCTGCTTAAGAATACAGAGCCAAGATTAAGCACATCTTTCCAGAATAACTAGCCTGTCACTCAAAGGAGATAATTTATTCCTGAGAGAACATGACAAGCTCCCTGAGCCTTAGAGGAAGCTTCTTCATATATGTGTGCAGGTCAAGGTGGAAGTGTTTCCTTGTTGTTCACATATCCAGAGCAAGATTCGTCACGGAAAGAATGATCCATTTAAATGCATTTCCACAACGACTTCTGGAACTAGCATGGCCAGATGAGAGCCACGTCTACAACATCAAGTGAACCCTTTCTAAACTCCAATCCCAGATGTTCTCAGAAAGGGTTGTGAGATTTTAGATTTAGATTCATCACATTGTTTTATAAGCTCTTGATATATTATTACATTTCTGAATATTCTATTGCCAAGTGCCATCTCTTTCATAGAGAAACCTACTTATTTTGAGAGAAAATTAGTTTGAAGATGGAATTGCCACTGAACAGTTCAAATATAGCAAAAGTCATCTTGAACATCTACTAGGGTAAGTCTCTTGATTGTGTTGTCTCTTATTTAGGATCATTCCATTGCATCTAGATTAATTACAGTTTTTCAACTCTTTCTAAGTATAATCTCCTGCTCAGTCCAAATATTCAAGATACCTGGGTAATTATCGTGAACCTCCTTGCACAGGAAAATTGAAACTCAGAGAGTTAACAATTTGTAGGACTATAGACAAGCTCTCTCACATCCATTAATATACTTCTACCAGGAGACAATATGAGGATGAAAGTGTAACTAAATACACATCACACAGAGAAATCATAAATATAAATACATGCACAAACATGGAGAACTTTTCCAGGGATCAATATCTATAGACATTATTGAGTACCTCTAGCTTCTTAGAAGTAAATTGTAGGTGAGTCTTGTACTTTTTGCAAGGTTAAGGTTTCTCAGTGGTATTGCTCTAAATGGCGATACTTCCTATCTTCTAAGCACATACGCAGTCATAGAAAATGGATACAATTCTGCTTGTCACTAGCACTGGGCTGATTGCCTTCAAGTGTGCTCTCTCAGTCAATTCCAATGACCACTCCCACCCACCCACTGTCATTCAACGCATTGCTGGAGACTCGATAGGACAGAGGAGGACTGAGCCCAAGGATTTAGAAGCCGCACATATTAGTAGGAGCATATATCTTCACTCTTCTCCCATTGAATATTTGATGTTGCGGGGAGCAGTTCATTGATCAATGCACTGCACAACCACAGTCCCTTAAGAGCCAGTCCGGTGGACATTAGTGATTTCTTTGCAGGGGAGAGAATGAGGCTCTAAGGTGACAAGAGGTATGTTCCAGATTCACGTAGCCACTGTGACAATCACTTTCGGCAGTTTTTCAGAATGATTGAGGACCGTGTTCTGCAGGGGATTGTAGAGTGATTTCAGGGGCTGAAAGACCATAGTTAAGTACTCAACTACAAGCCAAAGAGTCAGGGCTTCCAACCCACAAGCCACTGTTTGGGGAAACAGACTACGGTGTCTGCCATGGTAGAGATTACAACCGCAAAAACCAGTGTAACTGTTGGACTCCTCACACAGGGTCATTATGCATCAGAATTGATTTGATGACATCCAATGAAAGCAACAACACAAACCAGCAGGAACTGAGGGAAAGGTCAAGGGTAAGGTGCCCTCTGATCATAAGAAAATTTATCCCCTTTCCTTAATGAGGGAATTCCAAGGTGCTGTCTATATATCTGTTTCTAAATATTCTGCTGATGAATTTCGGTGGATAAACTTGCCTCTCCCTCTGGATTTGGGCAGGGAAAGTGCAATTCCTCTCCCGCTGTATTTCCTAATGTGTAAACTAAATTATCTAGATGTGTCTGCAAAACACTTAGAACACACCAAGTGCTGAGAAACTTTTAGTTGCCATAATCATTACAACTTTAACTAAAAGCATTCTTTTTGTAATTGTGTCCTTAACTGCAAGTCTTTGAAATAATGCCAATCACACAATTTCTATAAGAATTAAATGGAAATACAAGTGCAAAGTGCACGTTATACTGGGGAAAATGTCATTGAGTTGTGTATAGTATTAGATATTATCAAATGAATGCAACTTATAAGATCTGTTACAGTGGCTCTTATATCCTTTACTTGTACACTATTATCAATGTCCTATAATCCTCCTGTCAGCTTCAAGAAATAGATGTCAACCAGTGCTCCAGTCTCTGGCTCACATTATCATACAATTGTGTTTATTTCCATTATCATCTTTTATATATTCAAGCCAAAACTTTAGCTAGAATATTATCAAAAGCACCCTCCCTCCTCAAAGTACTCTCTGGCCTTCCACTCCTCTTCTTACAAGATGTACATCGTTCTGTGTTTCCTCGAGTTTCTTCTCTTTATGGCCATTGCTTTTCTGCCACTATATATACGTACGTCTAAGTCGACACAGATGATCTCCTTCCTCATGTATCCACAGAGCCCCTGCACTTACATTCTCTACAGGAATAATATGGGAAGCAGGCTGAGAACTCTCAAAGAACTTGTGACTCCTGGGTACCGTTGTTAGCTGCCATCAAGTCAGCTCCCTCCCATAGCAGCCACACACTGCCTGGTCCTCTGCCATCCTCCATATTGTTCCCGTGCTTGAGCCCATTGTTGCAGCAAATATTCTTAGTAATGTACCCCAAAAGATACATGTGCTCCAGCTTCATTGCACCACTGTTCAGGATAGGCACAAGGTGGAGGAAACAGCCTAAATGTCCGTCAGTAGATGAATATACAAATAAAATGTGGTACAAATATACAATGGGATAGTATTCAGCCATCAAGAGACTCTGCATGCTATCATATTCTACAACCAGCATGAATCTTGGAAACATTGTGCTGAGTAAATAAGCCAGTTACAAGAAGTAAATATTAAGCACACTTCTATGAAACGTCTAGAATAGGTAAGAGTAGAGAGATCAAAGTTGACAAGTCGCTAGCAGGAGCTGACAGGGGGAAGAAGAAATGAAAACTTGGTGTTAGGCAGGGAGCACTGAAGTTCTGTTAAGGTAGAGTGGAAAATCAGACAAAGATCATGGAAATGGTTGAACATACGATGATATTTAATGTCAGTGAATATTGTTGAAATAATAAATATTTTGTTACATACATACCAACCACAATACAAAATGCAAAGAATATATGTTTACCTTTCAAAAAGTAAGATCCAAATTTTGCAATAGAATCAATATACTTTCTATTTATTAGAAATCAAATGCTTACTGAATTCAAGGTTGTATTTTTCAAAAAATTCTCTACAGGGAATACACTTAATGGTCCTATAAATGGAATAAATGGAGAATAGGAACAACGTGACAGAGTTTGTCCTACTGGGGCTCACGGGGAATCCAAAGATGCAGAAAATTATCTTTGCTGTGTTTTTTGTCGTCTACATCATCACAGTGGTAGGAAATGTGTTCATTGTGGTCACCATCACAGCCAGCCGATTGTTGGAGACCCCCATGTACTTTTTCCTGGCTTACCTCTCTTTTATTGATACGTGTTACTCCTCTGTCACCACGCCTAAATTGATTGCAGATTCAGTCCATGTAAGGAAGACCAGCACATTCAACGGATGTATGACACAAATATTCGGAGAACATTTCTTTGGAGGCTCAGAGGTCATCCTTCTGACTGTGATGGCTTATGACCGCTATGTGGCCATCTGCAAGCCCTTGCACTACACAACCATCATGAACCGGAGAGTGTGCAACCTGCTGATAGGACTCTCCTGGGTGGGAGGCTTCCTTCATGGAATTATACAGATCCTCTTCATATTCCGATTACCTTTCTGTGGTCCTAATGTCATCGATCACTTTATGTGTGACCTGAACCCTTTGCTCAACCTGGCATGCATGGACACCCACACTCTAGGGCTCTTTGTGGCTGCCAACAGTGGGTTTATCTGCCTGTTAAACTTTCTCCTCTTGCTAGTCTCCTATGTGGTCATCCTGCGCTCCCTAAGGAACCATAGCCAGGAGGGGAGGCGCAAAGCTCTCACAACGTGTATTTCCCACATCACAGTGGTCATCTTATTCTTTGTGCCCTGCATATTTGTGTACATGAGGCCTGCAAACACTTTACCCATTGATAAGGCAGTTGCCGTATTCTACTCCATGATAACTCCTATGCTAAACCCCTTAATCTATACCTTCAGAAATGCCCAGATGAAAGATGCCATTAAGCTGTGCAGTAGGAAAATTATTCCAGGCAGTAAATAAATATTTCTGTCAAATGAACACAGAAAATGATTTCAGAGAGAATATTGAAGAGACAAAGAAAATACTAATCCGCCCTATCCATAGATTATATATTTAATAAATTAGAGAAGGTACAAGAAAAGAAGGTAAAACCTAACCCATCAGCAAGCTTAGCATATGTGAAAGTTCTACCAAGTTCAGACTAGTTTACTAGCACCTCCATGTAAATGGGTAAATAACCCTTGTCTTAATAAAAAAATTTGACAAATTGCATTGACATTGAGGAATAATCTCTATCATAAATCCAAAGAGGTCGGCACTTCTATTGGCCCATTTTACAGTAAGGAACTGAGATTTAAATGGGAAAGGATGAGAGCAGCTATATTAAGAGCCAAGAATCAGAAATTGATTGAGTTCACAGATGGTACTCCCAATGCTTATTATACTTTCCAAATCAATGTTTATAAAAAAAGTTGGGTAAGAATGATAGTTACCATTTATGAAGTCAGACTTACCAGGGACATTGCAAATATTAACTCATTATCTATAACAAAATATACAATAATTTTTGCTGATATATTTGCCAATTTTCATGTGCCACATGACATGTTCACAATTTGTTTCCAGTTATGTTATGATCTTTAGCTACTTTAGGGCTATGAAAATAATGGACTCTTTAATCTTTGAGTTATATGCAATGCAGATTAGGTCTTGTCCAGGTTTTCTTGTGGGTTTAGGAACCATTTATATTGCTCATGTCACTCATGTCCATCAGCTGCCTTAATACTTAACCTATATGTAGTATATAAACCTATATCCCTATCATTACATAAAATATATTTACATTTGTCCATGGCTATGTTTATACCTCCATAAATGTCTTTTGCTTCCTATTTCTTGCAAGAGGAATTCTTGATGGACTTATGGGAGGGCTCAGAGTCTCTTCTGACTCCTTCTTAAACTAAAAATGGGAACGATGTGGGGAGAAAAGGTAGCATAGGAGAAGATAAAGTGGGGAGTCGTTGTTAACAGGATTCATGACGAGCACCATCCTGCTGTATATGGAAAGAGCCCTCTGACCAGCAGGAGGGTGTATCTCACAATCAGCAAGAGTCAGCAGTGGAGCAGGTCTCCTAGACCCTCAGATCCCAGCACCTTGCATGTCTTTCCTCCAGAAGACAACTTTGCCATCAGGAATGACAGAGGAACAGCAGCAGCAGCAGAGCAAGAGACAGGGCCGTGCACTTCCCAACCCACAAAGCAAGTAAAGCCGAGTGCTTTGGGACAGGGAGCTGTCTTGTGGAGGGGGGTACGTCTAAGATTTTGACCAGAAAATCCTGATGAGATGTAATTCATTAATATGGCCCCTCAAGCTATACTTCTGTGGGATGTATTATGACTCTGGACTCTGTACCTGTGGCTATTAGACCATTTTGAAAGGAGAGCCCTGCTAAGGTGAGAGTAAGTCCTGACCTTAGAAGGGAGTGTGAAGCAAGTCACCCACCTCTTTTCAGTGGGGTTTGCTCACAGACAAAACCACACCTCCTTCAGAGCCATCTGTATATGAAACTTCAACTGAGGGGTTCTGGAATAGGGTTCCTCTGAGTGCTTCATTCAGGGAGCTAGGTTCACTGACCCATATAGGTGGACTTGAGTGTCTTCCGTTTAGAGTTTGCCCTGGAATGGCATGCCCTTTGGGCATTTCTTAGCAGCCCTGAGTAAACTTTGTGACATACCCTAAATGAATAACCCTATCCTGAGCATTCTCACCTGTAACCTATGAACTTCCTTAATAAACCCCTTAATCATGAATCTTATCTGTGAGTTCTGTGTGGCCATTGCAGAGAATTTAGAACTGAGCAATAGAAGCAAAAGGTGTGTTCATGTCAGAACAGAAAGCAACTATGAGTCTCTGTGTCTGAACAAATATTGTGCTGTGATTTCTCCCTGGGTTTATTATTTTATACATGTGGGCTGCATGTTATATTTTCAGTATTCATTCATTTTCATAAAATTCTATTGTTAAAAGTTGTGGTGCAAATATTATGGTGGCAAATATGAACGCAACAACTTTAGCCTAAGCATCCTATTCCTTACGTCATTCATTCATTCATTTTGTCATCACTTAATCAACACATACATTTAAGCCCAAAGAGTATATTAGGCCCAATAATAGCTGCTGGGGTTTCATTTATAGATAAAAAGAAATGCAGACCCTGATATGGACCATTGGGAGATTCCTAAGAGAGATCAGTGAAATAATGATAAGGCAGGGAGGAACCGGGTCATTTGGAAATACATGAAAAGGACAGAAACACAGAGACCTGATGTTCAATAAACATCACTTAGAGGAAAATCATTTTTAAAATGGGTCTGCAGGATTAAAAGTAGTCTGTAATACTAACTGCATGAAGTTTGTTTGAGGAAATTGTTGTTGTTATTGTTATTGTTAGGTACCTTTGAGTCAGCTCCAATTCACAGCTCTCTATGGAGAACTGCCCGGTGCTGCACCATCCTCACAATTATTGTCACGTCCATTGCTGCAGTCACTGAGTCCATGCACATTATTAAGGTCTTTCTCTTTTATTTTGGAAACCCTCAATGTTACAAAACAGTGTAGTAACGATGAAACACACAACTTTCCTCTAGTTCCTAAAAGCTTCCTCCTACATCCCCCGCCCCACTATCATGATCCAAAATCTACCTGACAAATATGGCTAGACCAGAACATGTACACTGGGACAGACAGGAACTGAAAACACAGGGAATCCAGGACAGAAGGTCCCTTAGGACCAGTGCCAAGAGTGGCGATACCAAGAGGGTGGAAGAAGGGTGTTGTGGAAAGGGGGAACCGATTACTAGGATCTACATATAACCTCCTCCCTGTGGGAAGGACAACAGAAAAGTGTGTGAATGGAGATATCAGATAGGGCAAGATATTAAAAAATGATAATTTATAAATTATTAAGGGTTCATGAGGGAGGGGGATGTGGGAGAAAAATGAGGAGACCATGCCAAGGGTTTAAGTGGAGAACATATGTATAGAAAATTATGAGGACAATGAATGTCCAAATGTGCTTTACACAATTGATGTGTGTATGGATTGTGATCAGAGTTTTATGAGCCCACAAAAAATGATTTTTAACATGGATTATTAATTGGAAGTTAATACATATATTATATCATTTAATCAATCACATCAACAAGTGTTGTACAATTGCTGCCACCATCAGTTTCAAACATTCTTTGTTTTTCATTTATTTTCAATCATGTCGCTGGGGGACTCGTATAACTCTTATAACAATCCATACATCTATGTGTATCAAGCACATTTGTACATATGTTGCCATCATGCTTTTAAAACATTTTCTTTCTACTTGAACCCTTGGTATCAGCTCCTCATTTTCTCCCCACCCTTCCATTGTCATGAACCCTGGATGAAAAATGAACAATGAAGTATTATTTTCATACCTTACACCATCTGCTGTCTCCCTTCACCCATATTTCTGTTGTTCATCAAGCTAGGGGATGGGGAATATGTTGATCCTTGCGATCAGTTTTCCCTTTATACCCCCACCCTCATGGCATCAATACTCTCATTGTTATTCCTGAGTGGTTTATCTGTCCAGGATCCCATGTGTTGAGAGCTCCTATATAAGTCAGTGTACATGCTCTGGTCTTGCCAGATTTGTAAAATTGAACTGGTTCATGATAAGTTGGAGGGGGAGAGGGGTAGCATTAAAGAAGTAGAGGAATGTTGTTTGTTTTGTTGGTGCTATACTGCACCCTGGCTGATCCATCCCTTTCCTTGTGACCTCCCTGTGAGGGGATACCCAATTTTCTACAGATGGGCTTTGGGTCTCCACTCCATCCTCCCTCATTATATGATGGTTTGTTTGTGTCCTCTGATGCCTGATACCTGATCCTGTCGAAACATCATGATCCACAGGCTTCTGTACTTCTTCCATGTGGGGTTTGTTGCTGCCAAGATAGGTGCCTACTTATTTATTTTCAAGCATGAAAGACCCCGGCTATATCTTTGAATAACTGGGCACCATCACTTTTCTTCACCTTTTTTGCTGATGCACCCATTTGTGTCTTCAGCAATCATGTCAGGAAGGTGAGCATCACAGAATGCCAGGTTATTAGAACAAAGTGTTCTTGCATTGAGGGAGTACTTCATTGGAGATCTGATGTCTGTGTGCTACTTTATTACTTAATATATAAATATATGTACCTAGATCTATAGTCCCTAGTCATAAATAAACATATTTACATATGTACATACTTATATTTATACTTCTATAAATGTCCTGTGTCTCCTAGTTCTTTGTTCTATTTCCTTGTCCCACTATCATGCTCAGCCTTCATATGGCTTTCAATAATTCCTCTCTGCTAGACCATACTTGAGCAAACACCACCAGGCATTCTCCACCATCCTCATCATCATTTTAGATCACTTGTTGTTCCCTTGCTCCTGGACATAATGCCTGACTCCTTTCTTCCCCCCATTTTCCCTTCTCCCATGTTCCCTCGGAACCATCGGTCCCATTGTTTACTCTTGGGGATTGTTTATCCTGCCTCTCTTATATAGATAAAATGGGCAACAACAACAACAAAAAAACCCTATAAATAGTTCAGGTCTGTCTGTTGAGGTTTATGAATGCTTTCCAATCAAATCTGATGAGATGTAAAGCTATGTTCCTTGAGTTTATTTTGGCATTCCTCGGGGACTTCTTTGCTTTGTCCCCCTTGCTGCTCTGTTTCACTCCCTTCATGCTTCATGCGAGGGGAGGAGGGGTTCAGACCAACCACTTTCCCACACTGTATCTTTAATGTTGCCTGCTATAGCTCTAAGAGTCAGTGAGGGGATACAGTGTCTTTTGGTGGGACCAGGTCTATGATCTTCTCTGTGCATTGGCTGTCCAGAGCAGGACTTTCATACTGGGAGCTTGGTGGTCCATGATGTGGTCTCTCTCTCTCTCTCTCTCTCTCTCTCTCTCTCTCTCTCTCTCTCTCTCTCTCTCTCTCTCTCTCTCTCTCTCCCCATCCCTCTTGGTTTGCTCCCATGTGTTCTGAGCTGACCCACCCCAGTCACCGAGCTGTATCTTCAGTAGTGCTTTCCTCTGCAGTGCGTCTTCCAGGTGAGGGAGTCCACTTAGCTGGGATTGGGGCAGGTCCCATAGACCTCTCTGCTTGCTGGCTGCTTCATGCCAGTAAGTAGCCTTTAAGTCTTGGCGCACCAGGTTGAACTCTAGTCCCTCTCTCCCTTTTCTGGTGGTGATCTGGCCAGATGTTTCCTTCTGGGCTCCTTAACATGGTCTAGCTGTTAGTTATCCCCATCACCAGCCCCACTGTACTCCATCCCCACACCCTGCCCCACCCCCACAGAGAAATCTTTATTCTATTGTTGTCCTTATAGATTCCCCAATACTTGGGGTTACATGCCCAAAAAAACCTGTACACATCTTCAAGAGGGTGACGTCAGTGGTGGCAAAACACCTCTGAGGAAAAACCCTAAGATGAACAGCAACAAAAAAACACAGAAAATACTGAAAACTCCATCAGGTCTAGCATGCACCAGTAGATTTATCAACTGGCAAGTTTCAACGGTTCTAGTCAAATTTAACCATTTGATCTTCTAACTCATCTATCTAGTGCACACTGTTCAGTAACCACTGAACAGAGGGAGATCACCAGAGATCAATTTCCTATGTAGTTTCCAAAAATGTATCTTGGGATCCAACAATCATCCATAGCCCTCTGCAAACTGGGTTCTCACAATTTAGGTTCTTATACTAATCCCTCCTTTGATATAAGATTATATCATTTACAATCCTTTGGTGACTGATGGTGTGCTTCTTCCATGTGGACTTAGTAGACATCTCATTTAGATGGCTGCTTGTTTGGATACAAGTCTTCAACACCCCAAGTGCTATTTTATCTGATAGCCAGACACCATCTAATTTCTTCCCATTTTGCTATAACACCCATATCTTCTGAGTTCCCTTCCTGAGGGCTTGTATTGAACAAGGTCATGATGTAAGAACTAATTGTTTTAAGTTGGAGCTATGATTTAATGTGAGCTCAAACCCATTCCTGGATCTGTTTGTTGTTGTTGTTTGTTTTTATTTGTGTTTCGCATCCTTTCAAACCCTCCTTGTTAATTTATGGTAGAGAGTCTCATCAATCATGCCCCTGGGGTATAACAATGTTCATTCATATTGTCTTTGATTTGCTCCTAGTACTAATTTTTAAAGGCCTGTGGGAAAGGGATATTGACCCAATGTAGAATAATTCCATATCACAGTACCTGAATTATGCACTTGTACAGAATCAATCTTGAGTGGTTGGATGCTATCTACACAAACAATAGGGTTAAGTGTCAGGGACATTTACAATAATCACTTGGAAAGTCAATCACAGCTGTACCAGAATACTGCATATCTGAGCACGGCATGTAGGGCAGTGAGGGAGCAAGGCCATGTTGGTCCAGCTGCCAACAGTTCAACAGTCATGGCACAACTGTCGTCTACTTCCCGACAACATGTCTTTTCCGACCAAAGCTTCAGGTTACAAGTATGTCTGTGGTAGAGTCCAGTTCTCCTGGTGGAGCTTCTGCATCAGATCTCATGGATGCAGCCTCTGGAGGATGCTGTGCACCATGATGGTCCAGGATTCACTCCCAGTGTTCCACGGCACCTGCCCTGGGTCCCCAGGATGTACCCAGAAGCCCAGGTCAATGTGGCCATTCAGTGCCTAGTGTCCAAGGACACTCCCTGCCCAGGGATGCCAAAAGCATTTTCCATCATTCTGCCCCCTACTGGAAGTAGGTGCTTCTGCTTTTCCTTCCAACAGACAAGAATGTGTGTTCAATCCCCCAAATGTGTTAGCTCACTTACCCCTCTGCTCACTTGTTATTCCATCAGTATGCATCCTCCCTCTCATAAGTCTGTCTACCGCTTCAGTATCCTCACTATAGCTTTGAATGGAAGCCACTCAGTACACAACATCTTTTTCCCTCTGTGTTAGTGTGAGACACTAGAGAAAACAATCCATAGAAATTTATATGAGTATAAGAGGGAATTTTATATAAACCTTAACTGTACATTAAGAAAGCATCCAGTCTAAGCCCAGTCCAGTCTAAGCCCATAAGTCCTATATTAGCTCATATGTCCAAAACCAATCTATAAATTCTGAATCAGACTCACAAACCCCATGCAATGATGGCGAATACAGGACGATGACAAACCAGTGGGTACAAAGTCTTTGGCATCCAGTCACAATAGAAGCATCTCAGGTCAGGCAGGGGTTCCCATGTGGCTCCTCCCGAACCCAGTCCAATGGGTCTATCAGTGTAGTGAGAACTGTCTTGTCAGTAGAGTGTCCCCGAGGGAATGACATGAAAGAGAAGTCTTCCACCTCTAAGGATGAAAAACCATAGTTTTCACAGAATCCGCAGGGGAAGGCCATGACCACAAAGGCCTCATTGGCTGTCACTCAATGTACAGACTAGACTCCACCCCTTCACTCTTAGTCCTCTCAAGTCCCATATTGACACCAGATTATGTAACTACCACACCATCCCTTGACCATCTTATACCATTTGATGTGAGGCACCCTCCAGCAGAGTGATTTTCAAAACACTTGCCCAGAGCAGATGTTGCACGGTTCATTGGCACCAGTCAGGCCCTCTACTGGCTGAGTCACACACACACACACACACACACACACACACACACACACACACACACACCACACTTCCCTGGTCAGGAGATCGGATGCCCTTTCTGCTGCTTAGTCCTACTGCAGTCGATTCATATAGTATTTCTCCTTTGGGGATTGATTAACTTCACTTAGCATAATATTTCCAAAACCCTAACATCTTGCGGTGTTTCTTAGTTTCAACGCTGTTTTTAGGGATGTGTAGTATGACATTGTGAGTATATGGGTGGATTCCCAAAGAAATGGAATAGTGCTGGGCAGAGCAAAGCTTTCATACTTTGCATTTTTCCGGTAAGGCAAGCATGAGCTACTCACTCTGAGTTAATGTACCACTGGCGTCACGTGAGAAGATTCTCTCTGGTCACATTGAATTTTTTTTCAAAAGGGCTGTTTTGTTGAACCTAGTATTTTTTGTGATGGCTGGTGTAAGAACAGCATGCAGCTTTGAAATTTTGCTTCCTGCTCTGGAAAAGTGCCACAGAAAATTTCGTAATGATAAACACAGCTTAAAAATACAGGGTGTTAAGCAGGTTTCTCTAGAGAAATCAAACCAGGACACTTATGATTGTCTATCTGTCATTCTATCTATGTAACTATCTGTGGGTTTAGGCTTCTACAGCGAGAAGGAATATGAGAGCTAATTAGTCCACACAGCAGCACAGAGGGCAGAGTTCAAGTCACTTTCATGGAACAGTCAATGTACTGAAAGTCGTTCAACACACACAAGCTGATGATCCAAGGTCAAGGAAGCAAACAGCAGAGAGTTCCGTCAGGCAACACAGGCAGAGTCTGCTCACAGGCAGTAGCCAAAGGGTGGGTCAGCAATAGACAGTAGCGTGGGAGCTTAGCTTGGCTAACAGGTCGTGCAGCACACAGTGCAGGCAAACAAGCTCAAGCAGCAGCACACTGGTGTGATCACTAGGGAGGAAGAGAGAAGGGGGTGAGCCTTGGAAAGCCCTTTATCTTGTTTCCCTCCAATCAAGCCACAATCTGCATATATATATATATATATATATATATATATATATATACATATATATATATATACATATATATACATATATATATACATATATATAGCTAATAGGTAGATAATTGCTGCATGGTAGATGATATGGAAACCCTATACATTTCACATCCACAGTATGTAAATAATGCTTACATTTCATTATTAAGGAAACCAAAATCTCTCTCCCTAAACATGTGTGAAGGATATGAATAGAAACCTTACAAAAATTATAGACAAATGACAGGAAACATAACTTATGCAAAGAAATTCCACCCAGCTTAAGGAACCCTGGTGAGAAAATGGATATGCCTCAGACACTAATCCTTGTTTGACAATTTGGACCCACGCAGCTGTCATTCGGGAGAAAGCCCTGGGAGTCATATCACGTAAAGGTTACTTAAAATCCAAAGTCTTCCACTAAATTGCCACTCAGCCACGCTAGAGGTCTTCTTATTCCCCAGCATGAGCGGGTGGGTTCAAACCGCTGGCCTTTGGGTGAGCAGCAGGGCGCTAAACCTCCCACAGGGCTCTTAAAAATTGCAGTCTCTGCTGGGGTGGCATGTCTAATCTTAAATAAAGAAACAATGCAGAGCAGCAACAATGAGGAACAATCAGAACCCTCTTCTTTTGTTTCACCTTCCTCTCTATATTTTTAATGCTGTCTAGCTTTCTGGGGCCAAAGCACATTGGTGGCACAGTGCCTAAGTGCTGGTTGATTTGAACCCCCAGCCAGTCAGTATTGTAATGACATGGCACTCAGCTTCCTTAGAGATGGATAGAGCTGGAAACCAAGTGGGACATTTTTCTGTGTCCTAAGGAGTCACTGAGAGGCAATGGCTGTGCCTGCGATGCTGACTGGCCTGTGAGTCTCAGAGGATACAATAATCTGTCACCTTCTGGAGCTTGTGGCTGCTGTCAAAGACCTCTCTTAAAGGTGACAAGCAACTTTTGGTTTTTTTGTTTGTTTGTTTTTTTGCACACCTGTATCTGCCACCACAGACATCACTGTTAGTCCATTTTCCCCTGATCTTTTCATTGTACATGAAGCGGTGCTGCTGTTCTTTTTCTTTTTTTAATATTTTTGGGAGCTCTTACATATCTCATAACATTCCATCAATCACACAGAACAGTATTGTACAATTAGGACCACAGTCAATTTCAAAACATATTCTTTCTTTTCTTACATAGATGGCATATAACAGTTAAAAATACCAATAAACAATGTATTAATTAAGGTTAAGTATAATATGAGGGGATTTTTTAAGTGTAGAAAAAATGAATTAAAATATAATGTCATCTTCACACTTTACCCCACTTCTTTTTTTTTAATCATTTTATTTGAGACTCATACACCACCCATCTCTATCCATACATACATCAATTGTTTAAAGCACATTTGTACATTTGTTGTCCTCATCATTCTTAAAACTTTTGTTCTCCACCCAAGCCCCTGGAATCAGGTTCTCGTTTTCCCCTCCCACCCCAATCCCCCCACCCTCATGAATCCATGATAATTTATAAATTATTATTTTGTCATATCTGGCTCTGTCCCACATCTCCCTTTCCTTCCCCCACTTTTCTGTTGTATGTCCATCAGGGAGAAGGTCAAATGCAGGTCTTTGAAATCGGTTCCCCCTTTCCAGCCCACCCTCCCTATGCCTTCCCAGTTTCGCCACTCACACCACTGGTCCTGAGGGGATCATCCACCCTGGCTTTCCTGTGTTTCCAGTTCTCATCTGTACCAGTGTACACCCTCTTGTCTAGTCAGGCTTGCAAGGTAGAATTCAGATTATGACCGTGTGTGTGGGGGGGGGGGCAGGGGGTAAGGAGGCATTTAGGAACTAGAAGAAAGTTGTATTTTTGATCATTGCTACATTGCACCCTGACTATGTGACAAGCAACTTTAGGAGGCAAGCACTTTAAAACATCAACCATTGATGTTGTGTTCCTCTGCTTTCATTCTAAAAACAGTCAATAATGGATTTCTAGAGAAAGTTTAATATTTACAATCAAACAAAAGTTTCCTCCATGTCATGTCAACTGAAAAAGATTTTCACATTCTACTTGTGATAATCATGTCACCCTGTTATTCAGCTTCCTTGACAATTCATGATTAGGAAGAGGAGAAGGGCTTTCCATCTTTGGGAAATACAAATCCCTGCGTAAGAATACAGAGCCAAGATTAAGCACATCTTTCCAGGATAACTAGCCTGTCACTCAAAGGAGATAATTTATTCCTGAGAGAACATGACAAGCTCCCTGAGCCTTAGAGGAAGCTTCTTCATATATCTGTGCAGGTCAAGGTGGAAGTGCTTCCTTGTTGTTCACATATCCAGAGCAAGATTCAACACAGAAAGAATGATCCATTTAAATGCATTTCCACAACGACTTCTGGAACTAGCATGGCCAGATGAGAGCCACGTCTACAACATCAAGTGAACCCTTTCTAAACTCCAATCCCAGATGTTCTCGGAAAGGGTTGTGAGATTTTAGATTTAGACTCATCACATTGTATTATAAGCTCTTGATGTATTATTGCATTTCTGAATATTCTATTGCCAAGTGCCATATCTTTCATCGAGAAACCTACTTATTTTGAGAGAAAATTAGTTTGAAGATGGAATTGCCACTGAACAGTTCAAATGTAGCAACAGTCATCTTGAACATGCACTAGGGTAAGTCACTTGATTGTGTTGTCTCTCATTTAGGATCATTCCATTGCATGTAGATTGATTACAGCTTTTCAACTCTTTCTAAGTATAATCTCCTGCTCAGTCCAAATATTCAAGATACCTGGTTAATTATCATTAACCTCCTTGCACAGGAAGGTTGAAACTCAGAGAGTTAACAATTTGTAGGACTATAGACTAGCTCTCTCACATCCATTAATATACTTCTGCCAGGAGACAATATGAGGATGAAAGTGTAACTAAATACACATCACACAGAGAAATCATAAATATAAATACAAGCACAAACATGGAGAACTTTTCCAGGGATCAATATCTACTGACATTATTGAGTACCTCTAGCTTCTTAGAAGTAAATTGTAGGTGAGTCTTGTACTTTTTTCAAGGTTAAGGTTTCTCAGTAGTATTGCTCTAAATGCCGATACTTCCTATCTTCTAAGCACATACGCAGTCGTAGAAAATGCATACAATGCTGCATGTCACTAACACTGGGCTGATTGCCTTCAAGTGTGCTCTCTCAGTCAATTCCAATGACCACTCCCACCCACCCACTGTCATTCAACGCATTTTGGAGACTTGATAGGACATAGGAGGACTGCGCCCGAGGAATTAGAAGCTGCACATATTAGTGGGAGAAGATAGTTTCACCTTTCTCACACCGAATCCCTCATGTTGCAGGGATCAGTCCATTGATTAGTGCACTGCACAACCAGGGTCCCTTAAGAGCCAGTCCGGTGGACATTACTGTTTACTTTGCAGAGGAGAGAATGAGGCACTAAGGTGACAAGAGATATGTTCCAGATACACGTAGCCACTGTGACAATCACTTTCGGCAGGTTTTCAGAATGATTGGGGACCGTGTCCTGCAGGGGTTTGTAGAGTGATTTCAGGGGCTGAAAGACCATAGTTAAGTACTCAACTACAAGCCAAAGAGTCAGGGCTTCAAACCCACAAGCCACTGTTTGGGGAAACAGACTATGGTGACTGCTGTGGGAAAGATTACAACCGCGAAAAACCAGTGTAACTGTTGGATTCCTCACACAGGGTCATTATGCATCAGAATTGATTTGATGACATCCAATGAAAACAAAAACAAACCAGCAGGAACTGAGGGAAAGGTCAAGGGTAAGGTGCTCTCTGATCATAAAAAAATTTATCCCCTTTCCTTAATGAGGGAATTCCAAGGTGCTGTCTATATATCTGTTTCTAAATATTCTGCTGATGGAATTTCGGTGGATAAACTTGCTCTACCTCTGGATTTGGCCAGGAAAGTTCAATTCTTCTCCTGTTGTATTTCCTAATGTGTAAAATAAATCACCTAGGTGTGTCTGCAAAACATTTAGAACACACCAAGTGTTGAGAAACTTTTAGTTACCATTATTATTACACCTATATCTATAAACATTCCTCTGTGTAATTGTGTCCTCATCTGCAAAGTCGTTGAAATAATGCCAAGCACACAGGTTCCTATAAGAGTTTAATGGAAATAGAAGTGCAAAGCTTTTATTATACTGGGCAAAATGTCATTGAGATGTGTATATTATTAAATATTATAAATTGGAAATACCTTATGAGATCTGTCCCAGTGGCTCTTATATCGTTCACTTGTGTTTCTATTACCAATGTCCTATAATCCTTCTGTCAGCTTCTAGAAATATCTATTAACCAGTGTTCTTTCCTCTGGCTTCCATTATCTTAGAATCATCTTTATTTCCAGTAAATTCCATTAACTAATTCAAAACAAAATTTTAACTAGAATGTTATCTAAAGATCTAGCCCTCCTCAAAGTACTCTCCTGCCTTCTGATCCTCTTCTTACAGGTTTGACACCATTCTCTGTTTCCTGAAATTTCTTCAATTTATGTCCATCATTTTTCTGCCACTATGTATATTTCGAAGTCTACACAGGTGATCTCCTTTCTCATATGTCCGCAGAAACCCTTAACACTTCTATTCTTTACAGAAATAATATTGGAAGCAGTCTGAGAACTCTCTAAGAACTTGTGACTCCTGGGTACCGTTGGTAGGTGCCATCAAGTCAGCTCCTTCCCATAGCAGCCACACACTGCCTGGTCCTCTGCCATCCTCACAATTGTTCCTATGATTGAGTCCATTTTGCAGCCAATATTCTTAGTTATATACCCCAAAAGATACATGTGCACCCAAGTTCATTGTACCACTTTTCCCAATAGACACAAGGTGGAAGAAACAGCCTAAATGTCCGTCAGTAGATGAATACACAAATAAAATGCGGTACATATATACGATGGGATATTATTCAGCCATCAAGAGACTCTAAGTCCTATGATATACTATAACCAGCATAAATCTTGGAAACATTATGCTGTGTAAATAAACCAATTGAAAGAAGTAAATATTAATGACACTTCTATGAAACGTCTAGAATAGGTAAGTGTACAGAGATCAGAGTTTATATGTAGCTAGCAGGAGCTGGCAGGGGGAAGAAGGAAAGAAAACTCGGTGCTTGGGAGCACTGAGGTTCTGTTAAGGTAGAGTGGAAATTCAGACACAGATCATGGAAATGGTCAATGAATATTGTTGAAAGAATAAATATTTCTACATACATACCTGTCACAATAAAGAAAGCAGCCAGAGTATTTGTTTACTTCTCAAAAAACAAAAGCTCAAAATTTGGCGATAGAATCAATATATGTATTAGAAATCAAAAGCTTAGTAAATTCAAGGTTATATTTAAAATTGTTTTCTTTGCAGGGAATGCACTTAATGGTCACATAAATGGAATAAATGGAGAATAGGAACAACGTGACAGAGTTTGTCCTACTGGGGCTCACGGAGAATCCAAAGATGCAGAAAATTATCTTTGCTGTGTTTTTTGTCGTCTACATCATCACAGTGGTAGGAAATGTGTTCATTGTGGTCACCATCACAGCCAGCCCATTGTTGGAGTCCCCCATGTACTTTTTCCTGGCTTACCTCTCTTTTATTGATGCTTGCTATTCCTCTGTCAATACCCCTAAACTGATTGTAGATTCAGTCCGTGTAAGGAAGACCAGCACATTCAACGGATGTATGACACAAATATTCGGAGAACATTTCTTTGGAGGCACGGAGGTCATCCTTCTGACTGTGATGGCTTATGACCGCTATGTGGCCATCTGCAAGCCCTTGCACTATACAACCATCATGAACCGGAGAGTGTGCAACCTGCTGATTGGAGTCTCCTGGGTGGGAGGCTTCCTTCATGGAATTATACAGAACCTGTTCATATTCCGATTACCTTTCTGTGGTCCTAATGTCATTGATCACTTTATGTGTGACCTGAACCCTTTGCTCAACCTGGCATGCATGGACACCCACACTCTAGGGCTCTTTGTGGCCGCCAACAGTGGATTCCTCTGCATGTTGAACTTTCTCCTCTTGCTAGTCTCCTATGTGGTCATCCTGCGCTCCCTAAGGAACCATAGCCAGGAGGGGAGGCGCAAAGCCCTCTCAACGTGTGTTTCCCACATCACAGTGGTCGTCTTATTCTTTGTGCCCTGCATATTTGTGTACATGAGGCCTGCAACCACTTTACCCATTGACAAGGCAGTTGCCGTATTCTACACCATCATAACTCCTATGCTAAACCCCTTAATTTATACCTTCAGAAATGCCCAGATGAAGGATGCCATTAAGCTGTGCAGTAAGAAAATTATTACAGGTGGTAAATAAATATTACTGTCCAAAAATGCCTGCAATGATTTCAAAAAGAATACTGAAGGGAAAAGGTAAATTCTATTCAATATTATCCATAGATTGTATACTTAATATATCAGAGAAAGGTACAAGAAAAGGAGGAACAACCTAACCCATCAGCAATTTTAGCATATGTGAAAGTTCTACCAACTTAAGACTTAGTTTTCTAGCACTGCAATGTAAATGGGTACATAACCCTTGCTTTTAATAAAAAATATATTGACAAATTGCATTGACATTGAGGAATAATCTCTATCATAAGTGCCAAGAGGTCAGCACCTCTATTGGCCCATTTTACAATAAGGAACTGAGAGTATAATAGGAAAGGATGAGAGCAAATATATTGAGAGCCAAGAATCAGAAACTGAGTTCACAGATTGTACTCCTAATTGTTATGATACTTTGCAAATCAATGGTTATAGAAAAATCTGATAATTATGATAGCTACCATTTATGGAGCCAGACAGAACTGGGACATTGTAAATAATAACTCATTATCTATAACTAAATATCCAATAATGTTTGCAAATATATTTGCCAATTTTCATGTGCCACATGTCATGTTTACAATTTGTTTCCAGCTATGTTATGATCTTTAGCTACTTTAGGGCTATGGAAATAATGGACTCTTTAATCTTTGAGTTATATGCAATGCAGATTAGGCCGTGTCCAGGGTTTTTTGTAGGTTTAGGAACCATTTATATTGCTCATGTCACTCATGTCCATCAGCTGCCTTAATACTTAACCTATATGTAGTATATAAACCTATATCCCTATCATTACATAAAATATATTTACATTTGTCCATGGCTATGTTTATACCTCCATAAATGTCTTTTGCCTCCTAGTTCTTTCTAGAGGAATTCTTGATAGACATTATGGGTGGGCTCAGAGTCTCTTCTGACTCCTTCTTAAACTAAAAATGGGAACGATGTGGGGAGAAAAGGTAGGGATAGGATAAAATAAAGTGGGGAGTCGTTGTTAACAGGATTCATTACAAGCACCATCCTGCTGTATATGGAAAGAGCCCTCTGACCAGCAGGAGGGTGGATCTCACAATCAGCAAGAGCCAGCAGTGGAGCAGGTTTTCTAGACCCTCAGATCCCTGCACCATGAATGTCTTTCCTCCAGAAGATGGCTTTGACATCAGGAACTACAGAGGAGCAGCAGCAGCAGAGCAAGAGACAGGGCCCTGGACTTCCCAACGCACAAAGCAAGTAAAACCAAGGGTTTTGGGACAGGGAGCTGCCTTGTGGATGGGAGGGGATTACCTCTATGATTTGATTTGAGAATCTGGATGAGATATACTCAATTAATATGGCCCTTCAGGCTATAATTCTGTATAGGATGTATTATAATTCTGGACTCTGTACCTGTGGCTATTAGACCATTTTGAAAGGAGAGCCCTGCTAAGGTGAGAGTAAGTCCTGACCTTAGTAGGGAGTATGAAGCAAGTCACCCACCTCTTTTCAGTGGGGTTTGCTAACAGACAAAACCACACCTCCTTCAGAGCCATCTGTAAATGCACCTTCGGCTGAGGGCTACCAGTGTAAGGTTCCGCTGAGCGCGTCAGTCAGGGAGCTGGTTTCAGTGACCCATGGAGCTTGACCTGAGTGTCTTTGGTTTGGAGCTTGTCATGGAATGGCATGCCCTTTGCGCATTTCTTAGAAGCCCTGAGGAAACTTTGTGACTTATCCTAAATGAATAACTCTATTCTGAGTATTCTCACCTGTAACCTATGAAGTTCCTGAATAAACTCCTTAATCATGAATCTTGTCTGTGAGTTTTCTGTGGCCATTGCAGTGAATTATAGAACTGAGCAATAGAAGCAAAAGTTGCGTGCATGACAGAACAGAAAGCAAATATGAGTCTCTGTGTCTGAACAAATGCTGTGCTATGATAGTCTCCCTGGGTTTATTATTTTACAAATGTCGGCTGTGTGTTATTTTTCTGTATTCATTAATTTTCATAACATTCTTTGTTAAAAATTGTGGTGTAAATATTAAAGTGGTAAATATGAGCAAAACAACTTTAGCCTAAACATCCTATTCCTTCCTTCCTTCCTTTGTTCGTTCATTCATTCCTTTTGTCATTACTTAATCACCACATACATTTAAGCCCAAAGAGTATATTATGCCCAATAATAGTTGCTGGTGTTTCCTTTTTTAATAAAAAAGAAATGCAGACACTGCTACGAACCATTGAGAGATTCCCAAGAGAAAGCAGAAGAGAACAACACGGTGATCGAATAAGGCAGGGAGGGAACTGGATCCTGTGAAAGTACATGAAAAGAATAAAAATACATCGACCTGATACTCAGTAAACATTTCTTAGAGGAGAGTCATCAAAAATTGGTTCTGCAGGATTAGAGGTGATCAATAATATTAACTGCATGAGGTTGCTTTAAAGCAATGGTTGTTGTTTGGTACCTTTGAGTCAGCTGCACCTCACAACAACTCTATGGAGAAGTGCCCAGTGCTTCACCATCCTCACAATTATTGTCACGTCCACTGCAGCAGTCACTGAGTCCATCCATATGATTAAGGTCTTTCTCTTTTATTTTGGAAACCCTCAATGTTACAAAACAGTGTAGTAATGATCAAACACACAACTTTCCTCTAGTTCCTAAATCTTTCCTCCCCCCACCCCCAACTATCAAGATCCCAATTCTATGATACAAATCTGGCTAGACCAGAGCATGCACACTGGGACAGACGGGAACTGGAAACACAGGGAATCCAGGACAGATGATCCCTTCAGGACCAGTGGTGTGAGTGGTCATACTGGCAGGGTAGAGGGAGGGTGGGGTAGAAAGACGAAACTGATGACAAGGATCTATCTACATATGACCTTCTCCTTGGGGGAGTATAGTGATCAGAGTTGTATAAAATGATTTTTTAATTTATTAATTAGGAGTTCATACATATATTATATCATTTAATACTTCAATCACATCAAGCAGAATTGTACAATTGCTGCCATCATCTGTTTCCAAACATTGTTTATTTTTCATTTCTTTTTAATCATGTTATTAGGGACTCTAATAGCTCTTTTAACAATCTATACATCCATTATGTCAAGTACATTTGTACATATGTTGCCATCAGCCTTGGTAAACATTTTTTTGTACTTGAACCCTTGGTATCAGCTCCTCATTTTTTCCTCCCTCACCACACTTCCACCGTCATGAACCATTGATAAATTATAAACTACTATTTTCATATCTCACACCATCTGCTGTCTCCGTTCAACCATGTTTCTATTGTTTGTCACCCTCAGGGAGGAGGTAATATGTTGATCCTTGTGATCAGTTTCCCCTTTGTACCCTAACCCTCATGGTATCACTACTCTCATCTTTGTCACGATGGGTTTATCTGTTCAGGATTCCATGTGTTGAGAACTCTTATCTGTATCAGTGTATATGCTCTGGTCTTGCCAGATTTGTAAAGTAGAAATGGGTCATGAAAGGTGGGGACAGGGAGAGGGACAGGAAGCATTAAAGAACGAGAGGAATGTTGTGTGTTTTGTTGGTGCTATACTGCACCCTGGCTGATTCATCCCTTCCTTGTGACCTCTTTGTGAGGGGATGTCCAGTTCTCTACAGATGGGCTTTGGATCTCCACTCCATCCTCCCTCATTATATGATGGGTTGTTTTATGTCTTCTAATGCCTGATACTTGATCCTGTGGACACCTTGTGATCACACAGGCTGGTGTGCTTCTTCCACGTGGGATTTGTTGCTGCCCAGATAGATGGCTGCTTGTATATCTTCAAGCCTTTAAGAACCCAGCTATATCTTTGAATAGCTGGGCACCATCAGCTTTCTTCACCATATTTGCTGATGCACCCATTTTTATCTTCAGCAATCACATCAGGAAGGTGAGCATCACAGAATGCCAGGTTATTAGAACAAAGTGTTCTTGCATTGAGGGACTACTTGAGTAGAAGCCTAATGTCTGTGTGCTACCTTAATACATAACATATAAATATACGTACATAGCTCTATAGTCCCTACTTATATATAAACATATTTACATATGTACGTATGTTTATTTATACTTCTGTAAATTTCCTGTGCCTTCTAGTTCTTTCTTTTATTTCCTTATCCCATTGTAATGCTCAGCCTTCATTCGGCTTTCAGCTATTCCTCTCGGCTACACCATACTTCAGCAAATACCACCAGGCATTCTACACCGTCCTCACCATCACTTTTAGATCCCTTGTTGTTTCCTTGCCCCTGGGTTTATTGACTCCACCTTTCTTTCTCCCATCTCTCCTTCTCCCATGTTTCCCCAGAACCATTAACCTGCCACTCTTATAGAGATAGAATGGGCAAAAAAAGACCTATATTTAGTTCAGGTCTGTCTGTGGACCTTTATGAATACTTTCCAATCAGGTTTGATGAGATGTCAAGCCTGTTCCTTAAGTCTAATTTTCTGATACTTCAGGGAATTCTTTGCTTTGCTACCCTTTCTGTTCTGTTTAACTCCCTTCATGCTTCACCCTGAGGGGAGATAGGGGGCAGACCAAGCATATTCCCACACGGTATCTTCAATGTTATCTGCTATAGTTCTATGAATCAGTGAGGGAATACAGTGTCTTTTGTTGAGATCAGGTCTGTGGTCCTCTCTGTGCAGTGGCTGTCCAGAGCAGGAATATCATACTAGGAGCTTGGTGGTCCATGATGTGGTTCTCTCTCTCTCTCTCTCTCTCTTTCTCTCTCTCTCTCACTCTCTCCCTCCCTCCCTCTTGGTTTGCTCCCATGTGTTCTGAGCTGACCCACCCCAGTCACCGAGCTGTATTTTCAGCAGTGCTTTCCTCTGCAGTGCGTTCATCCAGGTGAGGGAGTCCACATAGCTGGGATTGGGGCAGGTCCCACAGACCTCTCTGTTAGTTGCTTCACGCCGGCAAGTAGCCTTTAAGTCTTGGCGCAGCAGGTTGAGCTCTGGTCCCTCTCTCCCTTTTCTGGTGGTGATCTGGTCAGATGTTTCCTTCTGGGCTCCTTAACATGGTCTAGCTTTTAGTTGTCCCCATCACCACCCCACTGTACTCCATCCCCACACCCCTACTCCACACCCCACACAGAAATTCTTATTCTATTGTTGTCCCTATAGATTCCCCACTACTTGGCTTTACATGCCATAAAAACATGTACACCACTTTAAGAGGGTGACCTCCTGTAGCAAAACACCTCTGATATAAACCCTAATATGAACAACAATAACAACAACAAAAAAAACACAGAAAACACTGAAAACCAGATTAGGTCCAGCAGGCATCACAGGTGTTATCAATTGACAAACTTTAACTATTCGAGTCCGGTTTATCCCTTTGATCTTCTCTACTCAACTATCTAGTGCACTCTGCTTAGTAACCATTCTCCTCCCATTCCTATTAGGGCTAGAGGGAGATCACCGGAGACTTACTTCCTTTCTCGTTCCCACAAATGTATCTTGGGCTCCCACTTTCACCATAGCTCTCTGCAGACTTCATTCTCATACTTTATGCTCTGACACTAATCCCCCATTAACATCAGATTACATAATTTACAAACGTTTGATGATGGATGATGTGCTTCCTCCATGTGGACTTAGTAGACATCTCACTTAGATGGCTGCTTGTTTGGATACAAGTCTTCAAGACCCCAAGTGCTATTTTATCTGATAGCCAGACACCATCTAATATCTTCCCATTTTGCTATAGCTCCCATGTCTTCTGTGTTCCATCCCTGATGGTTTGTATTGAACTGGGTCATGATGTAAGAACTAATTGTTTTAATTTGGAGTTAGCATTTAGTGTGAGCCCAAACCCATTCCTGCATCTATGTTTTTCTTGTTGTTTGTTTTTAGTGTTTGGCTTCTTTTTAAAACTCCCATGTTAATTTATGGTAGAGAGTGTTATCAATCATGCCCCTGGGGAATAACAATCTTCATTCATATTGTCTTTGATTAGCTCCTAGTACTAATTTTAAAGGCCTGTGGGAAAGGGATATTGAGGCAAGGTAGAATAATTCCATATCACAGTACCTGAATTATCCACATGTACAGAATCAATCTTGAGTGGTTGGATGCTATCTACACAAACAATAGGGTTAAGTGTCAGGGAAATTTACAATAATCACTTGGAAAGTCAGTCACAGCTGTACCAGAATACTGCATATCTGAGCACGGCATGTAGGGCAGTGAGGGAGCAAGGCCATGTTGGTCCAGCTGCCAACAGTTCAACAGTCATGGCTCAACTGTCATCCACTTCCCGACACCATGTCTTTTCCGACCAAAGCCTCAGGTTACAAGTGTGTCTGAGGTAGAGTCTAGTTCTCCCGGGGGAGCTTCTGCATCAGATCTCATGGATGCAGACTCTGGAGCATGCTGTGAATCGTGAAGTTCCCGGATTCAATCCCGGTGTTCCATAGCACCTGGCCTGTGTCCCCAGGTTATACCCAGAAGCCCAGGTCAATGTGGCCATTCAGTGCCTAGTGTCCAAGGACACTCCCTGCCCAGGGATGGCAAAAGCATTTTCCGTCATTCTGCCCCCTACTGGAAGTACGTGCTTCTGCTTCTCCTTCCAACAGACAAGAATGTGTGTTCAATCCCCCAAATGTGTTAGTTCACTTACCCCTCTGCTCACTTGTTATTCCATCAGTATGCATCCTCCCTCTCATAGGTCTGTCTACCGCTTCAGTATCCTCACCTTAGCTCTGAATGGAAGCCACTCAGTACACAACATCCTTTTCCCCTCAGTGTTAGTTCGGGTAGACTAGAGAAACCAAATATGAAAGTGTATATGGGTATAAGAGGGAGTTTTATATAAAGGGTAATTGTACATTAAGAAAGCATCCCATGCCCATCTAGTTTAAGACCATAAGTTCCATATTAGCCCATATGTCCAATACCAATCTCTAAACTCCAAGTCAGACTCATGAAACACATGCAATGATACCAAGTACAGGATGATCACAGGCCAGTGAGTACAAAGTCATTGGCATCCAGTCATAGTAGAAGCATCTCAGTGCAGGCAGGGGTTTCCATGTGGCTCCTCCAGTTCTAAGGCCACTGGGTCTAACAGTGTAGTGACGTGTGTCTTGTCAGATGAGTGTCTCCCAGGCAATGACCAGAGATAGAAGTCTTCTACCTCCAAGGAGGAGAAACCAGTTTTCCCAGAATCCGCAGAGGAAGGCCATGCCCACAAGGCCTCATTGCTTGTGACCGGATGTACAGACTAGACTCCACCCCTTCACTCTTAATCCTCTCAAGTCCCTAATTGACACCAGATTATGTAATTACCATACCCTCCCTTGACCATTTTATACCAGTTGATGTGAGGCTCTCTCCAGCACAGTGACACACAAACTGCTGATCCAAGGTCAAGGAAGCAGACAGCAAAGTGTTCCCTCAGGCAAGACAGGCAGAGTCTGCTCACAGGCAGTAGACAGCAGGGTGGGTCAGCAACAGTCAGCAGCACAGGAGCTTAGCTTGGCCCACAGGTTGTGCAGCACACCGTCCAGGCAAAGAAGTAGCTCAAGCAGCAGCACACTCGGCTGATCGCCTTGGAGGAAGAGAGAAGGGTGGGCCTTGAAGCCCTTTATCTTGTTTCCCTTCAATCAAGCTGCAACCTCATTAAACTCCATCCACATTTTACTATTGGCCTAGTTGGCACAATAAACCTATCACAGACAGTGCTATGGGCAACCTCAATGGATTTTCAATGTGCAAATGGTTTTCCCATTTTAAAACGGTGAAATGTTGATTGATGACAAACCTCATTCTGGATGTCCATCAACTTCGTTAACAAATGATAATTCCATAGTGCATTTGGAATTCATTCTACCAGGTCGGACTATTAATCAAGCTTTCTATTTAGAGGTCTGAAAATATTGGGTAACAGTGTGCAACAAGAAAGGCCTGATTTCTGCTAGATGGGGAACTGGTTTTGCGACCACCACAATGCACCTGCTCATGCTGCCAGCGCAGGACACCAGTTTTTGTCCAAAAAAAAGTATGCCTCTCTTGCCCCACACACCTGACTCATCTGACTTTGCTCCATGTGACTTCTTTTTGTTACTATGAAACAAAGAGGGACATGAAAAACAGCAATTTCACAACATAGAAGAGGTGAAAACAAAATAAGGGAGGTACTGTCAGCCATCCAAAGAGATGAGTTTGAAAAATGTTTCCATGAAAAGAATCACAAATTTGACAAGTGTGTTATGCATAATGCAGATTACTTTGAAGGTGATAAGGTGGTTTTGTTTAAAAATTTGAATCCATAGCTTTAATTTTTTTTTCAATTTTGGGGGGGTATGCAGCTAGTATACCAGAGTTTTTAAATCCAGTCTTCTACTAATGGGTATTTGGGCTGTTTCAAAATTCTTGCTACTGTAAAGAGTGGTGCAATGACCACGAGGGAGCATACATCTTTTCCATGATCTGTTCTTATTTCTTTGGGGATATGCCCAGTACTTGTCTTACTGGGTCATATGGTATTTCAATTGCAGTCTGTTTTAGGAATTGCCATATCACCTTCCACAGTAGCTGTACGTATTTACAAGCTCACCAGCAGGGGATGAGAATTCCAATCTCCCCACAGCCTCTCCAGCATTTGTTGTTCTTAGTGTTTTAAAATTAGGTTACAGTTATGGTTGTTAGATGGTATCATGGTGGTTGTGACTTGCATTTCCTGGATGGCTAATGACCTGGAGCATTTCCTCATGTGTTTATTAGTCATTTGAGTGTCATCCTTTGTGAATCATCTGTTCATGTCCTTTGCCCACCTTCTCAGAGACTTTTTTTTCTTGTTGTAGTCTTTTAATATACTGTACATTTTAGTAAGTAGTTCCTTGTCCATTATTTAATTACTAAATATATTTTCCTAATCTGTGGGCTCTCATTTTACTCCTTTAAGGAAATCAGTGTATACAAGTGTTAAAATTTTATTGGGAACTCTTACAGATATTAAAACAGTCCATAATTCCAGTAGATCATACATATATACTATTGCTGCCACCATCAGTTGCAAACATTTTCTTCTTGAACTCTTTGATATCAGCTTGCTCAACTTTCCCACTCATCTATTTTGTCTTCCACAGAGTATTTCCTTTGTTGTCTCAGCTAACTCATGTAGTCCCTGCAGTAGGACATTTATATTTGTCCCAGCTTTCCCATTGAGGATCCTGACAGCTCTGGGTTTTATATTTAGGTCTTTGACACCTTGCATTTGTTCTTTGAGCTCCCACTCATCTATTTTGTCTTCCACAGCATTTCTTCTATCCCTTATGGTCTCTACTGAGAGGTCTGAGTTTATTCTGTGTACCTTGATCTGTGACTGCTTTTTACTCCCTAGCTGCTCTCATGATCCTCTCCTTTTTCTTGGAGTTGGATAATTTAACTACTATATATGTTCATGTGTTTGTTTTGTGTTTTTTTGGTAGGGGTGGGGGGTTAATTTATTTGCTGTTCTCCATGCTTTCTGGAGAGTTTTTGTCTCCTCCTTTGTGATAGTGGGAAAATTTCCTTCCAGGAATTCCCTCACTATTTTAACGGTAGACTTTTTTTTCCTTCTTGCTCAGGCAATCTAATAATTTGAATATTATTTTGCTTCATGGTATCCTACATTATCCTTAGCCTTTCTTCAGATTCTTTGAGGTTTTGTTTGTTTCTCATATTTGCTGAATTTACTTGATTGTCTTTGAGTTCACTGACTTGATTTTCCATTTCTTCAATTCTGTTGCTCAGCTCTTGTATATTTTTTTTTTGTTCTGCTTAGTTTTTTAATTTCTCGTATATCATTATTCAGTTCCTGAATTTTCTTTGGGTATGAGGTTTTTAGTCGCTCCATTTTACCATCTGTTTTTAGCATTAATCCCTTAATCTCTGGTAGAGCTCTAAATAATATTTTCTTATATTCCCTATCTGGCAATTCAAGGGCTTCTGTTTTTGTGTATTCCCTTTGGTTTGGGTAATCTTCAGTTGTTGACTTTTGTTTCTCTTGATTTTTGTGTTAGCTTTTGTTTGCACCACATACTGGTTGAGCTGTAGGTGATGCTTAGGCTTCTGGGTTGTGTAGACAGGGGCAGGTGTTGGCTCTTTAGGTTACAGGAGGATCAGATAGGAGCTGGAAATAATATTGTGTGGCGATTAGGCAGAATTCATAGCTGGGGTGTGGGGAAGCTGAGCAGAATATAGATGCTCGGAAGTAGGAAGCCTCTCTGTTAAGTATAGCAAGTTTTGATGAGTTAAAGAAGAGGCTTATAAGAGATATGTTGTTACTTGGTAAGATATATGAGTGTGTATTGCTGAGATAGAGGAAGCAGGGTCTTGAGGGAATGGTGGTTGGGGTAGGTGAGAGATATATTGATAAATCTACCAGAGTCACTGATCCGCCCTGTACATTATATCGGGAGAGGGAAGCCCTTCTGTTCGTGTGTTCATAACAGGAGGCCCTTTTATTGTGGGTTCCTGGACAGGTCAGTACTATCCGCCTCTGTGTGTGGTCCCAGGGTGGAAATAGGCTATTGGAGTCAGGGCCCAAGGTGGACGGAGAGGGGGGTTTTCCAATCTGAAGTTGGTCCTGCTAGGGACTGTAAATCCCTGTAGGGAAGGGTAAGCTGCCAAGAAACGAGTAATGATGGTTCTGGTTCCAATGATGAGAAAAGGAGTTTGGAGATTTTCCTTCTAAAAAGAAAATACTTAAAAATCTAATGTACGCATGAAACCCCCCGAGGGTTTCAGTTGTGTTTCTGTCTTACTGGGACTGAGTCCCTTTTGAGTTAACTGGGAGTATTTATCTTGTGGCCATCAGAGCTGCACTCTTGGAAGAAGGGGAGGGAAGGGGGGATGCATTAAGGGAGTACAGCTATGAAGGCTCTGTTCTGTGGGCTGTGGTGAACTCCAGCATCCAGGGCCCCCAGTGGTCCATGAGGGCATAGGGCAATGGGCTCCACTTGGGAAATGGTCTGCCTTAAGATATTCCTCCTGCTTGCAGGTTGCAGAACTAGGGGAGAATGGAGGAGGCTGGCACTGACTGCATCACTGACCCTGCTAAGGTAGGGGAGAGGGGATACCACAGCAAGCTCTGCTGTGTTCTCTGTCGGCAAACGTGAGACAGGGAGGTTTAAATCATTCTGGAGTGCTGAAAGTCTAGATCCCATGGGTAAATTCCCAGAATTGGCCTCCTCACCTCTTGATTTCTGAGCCACACAGGGGGAGTTCTAGGCAAGAGACTATCTCAGTGCCATCTTCCCAGAACCTCTCAACTTGATGTATTTTTCAAGGGACGGGACTGTACAAAGTATGTGAGGCAAACTCTTGCTATCCTCAGGTCTCAGTAGCATCCTGGAAATGTTCCCCCCAATACATAGGTTTTGGTTTTTCTGGAAGACCATGGCACTTTCATTGTTTTCCCCAACTCCATAATTCAAATGCTTCAATTTTTCTCCCACCTTTCTTGCTCTTTTCAAACTTTCACATGCATGTGAATATTTGAAAATACCACGGTTTGGGTCAGGCCCACATTCGTCCTCAAAGTAACGTATTTGCTCTTCAAAATTTTAAAGAGGTCCTGTGCAGCAAATTTTTCAAGTGCATTACATAAACCACTACCATATGACAGACTGACAGATGAGTGGGGAAGCGTTTCCCTGCAAGAATTATTTTTGAGATAAGGAAAAATTAACCATTACAATTCATAGATTTTGCAGTTTGGCAGAGCAAAGATAGTATAACAAAAAAGAGGAAACTTAAATTTTTGTGCATTCTTTGTATATTTTGAAATTTCAGCCAAATTGGGCTTGGTTCTACTAGCACAATCCACGCACAGAGTTTCCCAGAAATAAAAGGTGTGAGAATGCATAAAATATGCTAACAATGAGCAATAATGCTTATAATAATCCAAAGAGAAACTGTTATTATCCCTACTTTATAAATACAGACTAAAAGAATCAATACAGACAAATATATTGAACAACTAGACAACAAAATTTGACTGATTCTACAGACCTTGCACCTCTTGTTGTGATATTGATGAACTGTTAAATAATTATAATATCTGCCATTTTGAGCCAAAGACTGTACTGGGTACATTTCATACATTCATTCATTCATTAACAAAAATCTAATAACTAGTCTCCTAGATTTTATATACCAAACTCATGGTTATTTGTTGTATGCAATAATATAATACGTAGCTACATTTAGAGATATAAAAAGAATGAGTCATTCAATCTCAGAGAGGCACATAGTGAAGATTAGGCAATGTTTCCAAATTCCCTGTGGGCTTCAGAACCAGTTTGTATTGCTCACCCAGAAAAAATGACAACGCAAAGGAGAACATTAAAATGCCAGATGGAAATTTCTATTAGATAGGTAGTCATTCTGCATATAATAGTTATCTGCTAGATAAACCCATTTCTCTCTTATTACGCAATACCTGATAAATAATAAATGCTGACTAAATAATTAAAAGTATAAAGGAAGATGAAAAATTGTACATACAAAAAATAGTACTGGACTGTAGAGAATTATTTTCTTTATATGATTCATACTCTAAGGAAAATTCTAGCTAGACCTCTTGGGATAACCAGGATTTGTTTTTACTTCTGCTTAAACTAAAGTGTGAGAAAAAAATGAAACCAGGACCCTCAGGGTCTGAGAACAAAATTCACCCTGATAAATGTCCTGCTCTCGAGTAGGTTTTAATGTCTTATGAAAGTGGACTATACGTGTTTTGATTCTCTGTTCATTCTTTTTTTGTAGCATTTTATTACTAAAAGCTGTTTTAAAATGATGACTTTGTCTATATACCAAGAAATTTCAGCATATATATGTTCTGTCTCGCTTTTTAGTCATTTACTCACTAACCAACACATATTTTTAGTCCAAAAAATGTATTCTGCAATGTGATATTTGCTAGAGCTTCAGCGGTAGGGAAAAGGAGATCCATGTCCTCTTACAATCCATTGAGAGGCTCCCAGAAGAAAATAAAGTGCGCAGTATGGCGAATGCTGTCAGAATAGACATATAGGGTTCTATGAAGCACGTGGGAGGAAGTCATAATACAGCTCTGGGCGTCAAGAAATACCTTCTAAATAAAAGCACGTCAATACTGAGACCTAAGGGGGGAAAGAAGTCAACAAGTTGGGGTGAAATTCCTTAGAGTATGGGAATAAGACTGGAAACAGAAGTGCCAGTAGCGATGCCTAAATAGTTCTTGAACATTTTTTCTCTCTTTATGGTAGTTTAGGTATCCCTAGATGCAAAGCCCGAGGTGTATATTTGAGACTGATTTTTAAAAAGTAGAGGTGTGAGGGAGACAGATTATGGTAAGACAAGGAATCACTTCAGATCCAAACCATAGGAATTCTGGGGTTCACATTGCAATATGGATCCGGTACCACCGTTTTGAAAGCAGCCCAGCCTTTTGAATTTAGTGTTGAACTCTTGTACTTGAATTAGCTGTTGACTACTGGACCCCCTGCATGGTGGGCACAAGCCCTCAAGGACACAGTCCATTTTCCCTCAATTGTCCATTTGAGGGTGGAGCTATGAGCTATCGCAAGGCAGATTCAGCAGCAATGTCATGGTTACATGGTTTGGCTACGAGGATTTGTGCTGGACACAGTAGTGTCCACCATATTCTGCATAGCTACTGGCACTAAGAGAGTCAAGGTCTCAATCTTTCAATTAGATTATTATGATAAACTTTTATACACTTCTGTTTTCAGTCTGATTCCCATACTCTAAGGAATTTCACCCCAACTTTTTGACTTCTTTCCCCCCTTCGGTCTCAGTGTTGATGTATTTCTTGACGCCCAGAGTTGTATTATGACTTTCTCCCACGTGCTTTCATAGAACCCTATATGTCTATTCTGACAGCATTCGCCATACGGAGCACTTTATTTTCTTCTGAGAGCCTCTCAATAGATTGTAAGAGGACATGGATCTCCTTTTCCCTACCGCCGAAGCTCTAGCAAATATCACATTGCACAATACATGCTATAGAATGGCGATAAGAGAGAGAAAAGTCATAGATAAAACTGGAGTCTAGCTTGAGTAGCTGGATGCATGAAGAAAGGGACAAGATGGAAGAGAGAGAAGATGAGTGTGGTTTTGAATACATTAAGTCGCACACCAATAGAAGACATCCAGTCTGTAATATTCAGTGGGTACCTGATCTAGGTTACAGAAATATAGTAAATTGGAATGTATACATGCTAATTCATCATAAAAATTTTGGAATCACCTAGGAAGGATAAGAAAGTAAGGAACAGAATCAACCAGGGTGACTCACCACTTGCTTTCATGAAGACATCCCTGAAACGATGAGTGCTACAACAAAGTGTAGTAAAGAAATCAGATGGTGCCCAGGAATCAGAAAGAATAGTGTCAGGAATCTTAAGGGGTTATCTTTAAACAAGCAGATGTCTACGTGAGGCATCAGCTAAGTCTACATGGAAAAATGCATACGAGCTTGTCTGATCCAAGAATTAAATAATAAAATCTAAAGCTGGAGCAGGGAACTGTATCAGTGCTCATATTCTGATCGCAGAAGGCTATGGATGACGATGAAAGCTCACAATCCATTTGCAGGATGCGCCCAGGGACAAAGAATCCCCTCTCGCCATCAGTCAGAGAAGTAGTAGCCTTGCTAACAGAGAGAGAGCATTGGAAAGTGAGTTATGGCAGACACAGTTAGGTTAAAATGTAACACCGCATCATTTTATCTCCCTTTGACCCATATTAAAGGTGTTCCAGTTCTTAGTATTTTATGCTTTCATTTTTTATTAATAAATCTTTTTATTGGGGCTCATACAACTCTTATCACAATCCATCTATACATCAATTGAGCAAAGCACCCTTATACATTCGTTGCCCTCGTCATTCTCAAAATTCACCTTCCACTTGGGTTCCTGGAATCAGCTCGGTTTCCCTTTTTTTCCCCTCCCACTCCATCCCTGCTCCCCACTTCCCCCTGGTCCCTTAATAGTTTATAAATAATTATTTTATCTTATCTTACACTGCCCGGTGTCTCCCCTCACCCACCTTCCCTTTGCCCATCTCCCAGAGAGGAGGTTACACATAGATGTCCAAGATCGGTTCTCCCTTTCTACACCCCTTTCCCTCCTGGTGTCGCCACTTCCACAGCTGGTGTTGAGGAGTTCGTCCGTCCTAGATTCCCTGTGTTTCCAGATCCCTACTGAACCTCTGTACATCCTCTGGTATAACCAGGTCCACAAAGTAGAATTGGGGTTGTGATAATTGGGAGGGGAGGAAGCGTTCAGGAGCTAGAGGAAGGTTTTGAGTTTCATTGTTGCTACACTGAACCCCGAGTGACTCATCTCCTCCCCACTACCCCTCTTGAAGGGAAGTTTTCTTTCTTGTATTTTTTCATTGTTTTGGGGGCTTTATTTTTTGTTTGGGTTTTGTGTGTTTTTCTCTATATGAAATCAAGGATAAATAAATCTATCGAGACAGTAATAGGATTAATAGCATCCTGTGGCATGGCAGGGGAAGTTTAGGAGAAAAGGAGAGCTAACAATAATGTACAAGAAAGGAGAATATGTTCTAAAGTTGATTGTGGTCATGATTATCCAACTCTTTTTAGTATGATTGAACTATGAAAGTGTGTCATATGTCAATAAAATTTGTTTTTTAGGGTATTTTGGTAAAACATGAATGGTCCTTAGTGGTCTATGAAAAAATTCAAAGGCGTTTGATATTTTGAAATGGCCATAAAATAATCTCATCTTAAAATAGAGCTTTAAAAATACCAATTGGGATACTGCTAGTAATTCAATAGAGTATATAAGTCCTTAAAATAAGATCAAGCTTCTTATTATTGAAGACCAATCAGTGAACCAAAATACAAATTTAAAAATTAATTATAGACTAAATGATTGATTGAAAGAAACATCCAAGCTGCTGAATTTGTCAAAATTGTCAAGGAAATAAATTAAAAATATGTGGGAGAACATTTTATTTAATGAAATAGTTATGTCCAAAAAAAAGTCTATTTGGAGTTCTATGAAAGAGAACCGAAGTGACAGTGGACAGGAAATAAACATAGATAAGATGTGAATGTTTTGTAAATGAATAAAGACATTAGTCTTTTCGTTAAAAGAATTGATCAAGTACCAATCAGTATGAATTAAGAGACCTACTTGCAGAGACACCCTTGTAAAACTGAAGTGATATAAGGCTAGATGGCTCCTACAAGCGTTTCTCTTGCACAAGGCGCAGTTTCGGTTCTGTAAGTAGAGGGCAGGAAAGGGACAACTCTTCCTGGTTTTAACAAGCTTCTATTTTCATCTTTTCTGACTATGTAGTTGCCAGACGTGCTGTGTGTCAGTAGCGTGAGAGGCACCCAGAGATGCTCACTTCCACTGAGTTCCAGGGGCGCCCTGCATGGGCGGTTTCAAGGTGAGATACAGTGTCACCTCTGACAGCAGATTCCCTCAGAGAAGAATAACCCACTTGCCATTCTAGCCATAGTGCTTGGTCCATCTGCCTTGCCCACCAGCACCTTAGAAGCAGTCTAAGCTTGATAGTCCCACCCGAGTCTTGTTATCAACGCTCGTCTAGATATTGTGCACGAGTTCTCACTCGAGGAAAGCCAAGATAGTTCTCCACGCTCCAGTCACACCTTCTCCAAAATATAGGAATCCTGGCCATGAAAAGGCGGTCCACCCTTGGTTTTGTTCTTTCTTTGAATATTCTCTCTCAGCCCCAAGGAATTCTTTCAAAGTACTTTTAACCCCTGTATCAACAATGCCTGAGATGATTAATTGTTAAATGGAAACATTCTCTTTTCAAATAACTCTGTGTCTGTTTTCTGGTTGGATCTTGACTGGCATGATATGGATAGTGCTTAATATAATGGCAGCTTCATATGCGTGTGGTAAATAGTATACTTTTAAGTATATAACCAATAATTAATGAACAAGAAAACTCACAAGAGGGAAGTTTCATTGATGATGTGTTAGTCTGGGCACTTTAGAGAAGCAAATCAACAGAAACTCATATGTATATAAGACAGATTTTATATAACGGTTAAGTGCACATCAAGAAAACATTCCAACCCAGTGCTGCCCAAGCCCACAAGTCCAACATGAACCCATATGTCCAACACCAATCCACAAAGTCCTCCTCCATCTCACAAAACACACACAATGATGCTGACTGCAGGAGGAAAACCAAATCAGTGAATGTGTAAGCATCTCAGCGCTGGCAGGGGTCTCCATCCACATGGCTGCTCCAGCACTAAGGGCTGCATCAGAAGGTCCATGTGGCTTCTCCTTGAGGATGTCTTGCAAGAAGTGAGCCTTGCAAGCTGAATCAGGGAACTAGCTAAGGCAGCTGCACCCTGGTCCGACTATCACAAAGCAAGAGACCCAAGAACTCCAAAGGCGAGGCTCACCAAGCCATTGATCTCTCTGCACTTTAATTAACCCTACATGTGTTTATTGGCCAGATTGGCACAATAAACTTTAACTATATCAGAAGACAAAGCCTAAAGCAAATGAATACCATTAAATATCTGATTTTAAATAATCAGCAATAACCAACATGATTATGGTACATAATATTATTTTACTATCAATTCAACATTCTGGATTCATGACCTTTAGCGCCCATAAATGCTCTCTGTATCTAGGTTAGTTATAAATATTTACTGAATGGGAATCAGTCAGATGCAGTGGCAGTGTGTAGCATGGCTCTCTGTAAGTACTGAAGGCTGGTCAAAATTTATGTCTCCATCTACAGAGCAAGAGGGTTGGGCTGCATTGATTCTAGTATGTTTATATACAATGAGTCTGTTTAATCTTGTGAAGTCACTCTCTTGTTCCAGAGATTCCTCATGGCCGTTTTAACCTCAGTATTTCTGAGGGTATATATTAAAGGGTTTAACATTGGAGCCACCATAGTATAGAACACAGCCACAGCTTTATCTATCGGCAGGGTGGTCACTGGGCGGAGGTACACAAAGATGCAGGGCACAAAGAATAAGACGACCACTGTGATGTGAGAGACACAGGTGGAGAGGGCTTTGCGCCTGCCCTCGAGACTGTGGGTCCTTAGGGACCGCAGGATGACCACATAGGAGACCATCAAGAGGAGAAAGTTTAACAAGCATATGAATCCACTGTTGGCAGCAACAAAGAGACCAAGGGTATGAGTGTCCATGCAGACAAGCTTCAACAAAGGATACAAGTCACACATGAAGTGGTCTATGACATTGGGGCCACAGAAGGGCAGCCAGACTGTGAAGAGGATCTGAATGGTTGCATGGACAAAGCCTCCAGCCCAGGCCACTGCCACGAGGAGGATGCACAGCCTGTGGCTCATGATGGTCGTGTAGTGCAGGGGTTTGCAGATGGCCACATAGCGGTCGTAGGCCATCACAGTCAGGAGGATGATCTCCGCAGCACCAAAGATATGCTCTGCATAGACTTGAGCCATACACCCATTAAAGGAAATAATTTTCTTTGCATGAAGGGAGTCCACAATCAGTTTAGGAGCTGAAGAAGAAGAATAAATTGTGTCTATCAAAGACAGATGGATCAAGAAGAAGTACATGGGGGAGCTCAGAGACTGGCTGGTTGTGATAGTAACAACAATAAGGAGATTGCCTGAGAGTGTTACTGTGTACAAAATCAAAAATATCACAAACACTACTGTCTGCATCTTTGGGTTCTGTGTAAGACCAATTAAAATGAATTCAGTCACATTCCTGTTATTCTCCATCGATGAGTTATTGGTGATAAGAACTCCAGAAGAGAAATTTTTACCTGGGGAGAGAAAGAGATTGATGGAAGAATCCAGCAGTTCTGAACTCCACACTCACACAGCACTCTGTCCCTCCCTGAGCTGGTGTCATCTCTTCCCTAGACTCTCAAGGAACAGGGCTCTCAAAACTTCTCTTAGTCGATCTTAGTTTATCATTATCTTTACCTTGAAAGAAAAAGTCTTGTGAAACTGAGAATTCCCAGAAGAAAGGAACAGCATTTCCTAGGAGCAAGGAAATATTTGCAAATTTTCACTTGAACATGAGCAAGAGGGAATAGTGCTCCCCGTGTCTCAGTTCGGTCCCCTTCACTTTACAGAGAGTAGATTTGTTTCACGATTGAAGGCTGGTGGCAGCATTACACCAAGCATGTCTGCCAGCTCCATTTCCCCAACAGCGTAGTCTCACCCCGTGTCACAGTTCAGTAGTTCTCACAATATTTCAAACCTTTCCACAATGCTGCTGCACACTTAGTAGACAATGACTTGATGTAGACATACATTTTCTACACACTGCGAAACGAGTGTGACTCAGTTTATTGCTATATTCACTTTATTGCAGTGGTCTGAAACTGAGCCTGCAATAGCTCTAAAGGATGACTGACGTCATTGGAAGATGTAATTTTATTTTATATATACACAGACATATGTATTTGTATATTATATATACGTCTATGTATTACATGCTATATATACTTAAGTCTATGTTTTACATGCCATATACATAATACTGTGGATTACAAAGCACAAAGAGTCTGTCTACTATAATTATATAAGTACAACTACTCCTTATTTAGCGGCATGGCGAGGTTCCAGAGACTAGTTCATTATGCAAAAATCAGGTTGCAAAACTGCCAAAGGACATCATTACATAACTGCAAGACTGAGCCTCACAGCCCAGTTGAATTGCTGAAGAAGCCTCACCATTGTCACGCTCTCCTTGCACAAGGCACATATTTCTGGATAGAAAAATGTTTACTATTGCCATTAAGTGGGGTGTCAGCTAAAAAGAGTCAATAGGTGATGAGTCAGTATATACTCTCAATAAAAATGTTAGAGAGTAAACTTCATGGAATTAGTGTTTGAAGATTATAGATCTTATATGAAAGGTTTAGGAATAAAATTCAAATAGAAAATTTCCATTTATAACATTTCATGTTTGTTTTACTTTTAATATAAATAGATAAAAGAAATTTGTATGGGAATAAAATAATATGCAGGTCTTCACTCCTATATATAAATAACAGATGAGGCTTGCGTTCTATGCTTGTATTCTTGTGTTTTTTATCATGATTGTTTTCCAAATCTCTGTAGCTTGAATTCAGTTTCTGACCAGAAAAAGAAATCCAATTTTCCTGTTTTTTTCTTAGAGGCTTTAATTGTCATCCATAATTGTAAACCTGAGTGAAATATACATGGAAAGAAACAACCGATGCAATGCAGGAAATATTATCTGGAGGTAATTGAAGTACCTGCTAGGATGTACTCATGAAATCGTTATCAGTTCAACAAATGCCAGTCGGGTGACTGCTGCTCTGGACAGAACTGCCAGGAAAACATTGGAGCATAGAAGCATTCACCAGTTAAAAGGCTCCCATAACAACCTCAGAATCACCCTCGATACTTTTCGTTAAAGTTCAAGATCATATTTAAAACTAAATTTTTCCATTCTTCATCATCCCTTTTCTGGGACCTCAAATTCCTTTTCTGCTTTTTCTTATGTCTGGTTAGAGCACACGGCCATTGTGGTGAGATGGAGTCTCCCTGTCTAATATGGGCGCTGTCCCTGTGAAGTGCAGGGGAAGGAAACCTCTTCCCCATGGTCCCACAGATGCTGTGTTGAAAAGCTAGACTGAAGAGTTCAAGTACTTTTCCCTTAGGCTGGCCTAAGGCATCAGCAAATCCTTTTACAGACAAGAGCTCTTGAGGGAAGGGGTCACATGTAGTTCTAATTGCCAACTTCTCTCCCAAGGAAGTGGCCCTTGTCTTTTCTTAGCTTCATGATGGTCTAAGGCAAGGTTGCATTTCGCGCCCAAGCCAGCCAGAAAACCCCAACAATGACACATTCATCTTCATTATTCTGCTGTTGCATCATTCAGCTTCTTATGGAGCTTCAGGAAACAGAAAACATTTCTTTAAATAGTTCTCTTTTATGATCTGCCTCCTCTTCTTCCCATACAATACAGACCAAAAACACAAAATGATTAATTTGGGCTCACAATTAATGAGCTTTCTGTATGCATTTTCCAAACATAGAATTGTGCACTGAGAAGGACAGAATTCTCAGTATGTATAACATCAACACCAGGCATAGCAGACCACTGACCAGTCAATTCTGACTCACAGTGTCCCTATAGGACAGGGCGGAACTGTGCCATGTAGTTTTTAAGACTGTATATTTTTAGAGGAGACAGGCACCTCTTTCTCCCTCAGTGACGAGTACTTGAATCACCAGCTGCCTGGTTAGCAACAGAGTGCCAACCACTGCATCACTGGGGGTCCTTTACTATGTGCACAGAATAATCCAAGAAAGCATACTTAACATGCACTAAAAGCCATGCCCATGATGCTCACCCTTCATTGTCAGACTCTGACACAGCATCCGTTCCTGCTTTCCTAGTCAAAAGAGTGATACTGTACCTCTGACCAATTAAATCATCTAATAACCACGGTGATAGAGCAGTAGAAGTCGTTGTGCTGGGGTAGCTGTAAAATCCTGGCCGCTCACTCATACAAGTGTCCACAGACACAATTGAGAAGCAAGATCTACGCTTCCAAAGTAGAAAAGCTACTCTTACTGCTTTAATCCCCACCTTCCCAAATACTTTGAAACACCCACTTTCCGCTAACTCTGATTTTCTCTGCTCTTAACCGAGTGCAGAGATTTACTTTTATACCATCTAGTTCCTACAATGCTTGTCAAGTACTGTGCTTCCCATGTTCTCGGCGCTCTTCTAAATGTTGTCCAAAGATGCTTTCATTTAGTACACACAGCTATGAGGTTGGCAATCTCATCATTCCATTTTCTAAAACAAGAAAAAAGAAAGAATCCCCTGAGACTTAGAGACAATCAGGGACTTGCCAAAAAAGGATAGCAGTGAAAGCAGAGGAGCCTGGGTCTCAACCTCAGGATGCCTGTCTCTTTCTTAAGCACGTATCCAGGGTTTGCCCCAGTTAAATCCCGTTTTATTCTGGGAAACAGCACTGCACATTTTGAAGAGTGAGCAAGTCCCTAGAGCTGCCACCTGAGATGACAAGAAATATGTAACAGGCTTTTGTGCTAGGCTACAACATACAGAGTGAGATGTTAATGAGTTTGAAGGACCAGGGGACAAGACTGTAATATCATTGCACATTACAAATCTTCAGCTATCTTGAACTTTGTTAAGCTGATGGAGTCATTAAAAAGGAGAAAAGCAAGTGACACTCTAAAGACAGACAGCTAATGGGTTAATGAAAGGTGGAACCGAGAATCCAGGTCTCATGGTGATGGAGACTGATTTTTTTTCCTGTCACCACATCCTTTCTCTGTGAACACTAGAGTGGGCAAGCAAAGTTCACCCTAATGTGACAAAGACATTTAACTTTTATCTCTTATCTTTAGGAATACTTGTCCGACCTGTTTAAGGAAAAACGCAGTCTGAGTTTAGAGGTGCGGTCTGATATCTTTCACCACTTTGAGTGTAGCAGAAGCAAGGTCTCAGCTGGTAAGAACAAGATCTGGTAAAAGTTTGAGTTAAGTCAGAATAAAAAGTCTTCCGTTTTAATCTAGATCCAAGCACCGCAGAGCGTGCGTCCTTTCCCTACAGGTCCTGTTTCGTGGATTTCTCTTTGGGACCTCTGAACATCAGAACACAAAGGCTGTCTTTCTTCTCCCTCCGTGGGGACTAGCAAAGATCAAGCACGCTGGCTCATTTCCATTCCCCGTTTTCCTTTCCTTCTGACAGATCTCCTCCTTTAAGTACAAAGCGAGCTCCTCCCAACCCCTCAGTGCTCTGAAATGCCAAAAGCAGAACTCTGTGTAATGGAAAATGAATGGTTACCTTAGTCCAAATCTGCCTGTCCAAACCAGCCCACTGTCAGCTCCTGCTGCACTTCTGTACGCCCTCCACACTTAACATCTAAGAAACTCTCCCAGAAATCCAGGAAATGGAAGTATTTACTGGTAAATTATACATATGTGTATCCATGTACATGCTTGTGATGAAATCTGGCACATCTGAAAGTGATATCCAACGAAGTATCAGAAAATAATATTTCAATGATTTAAATTCCAGATTGCTCGGTGGAAAACAGACATGAGAACAAGTTTAGAAAATGAGCAACTCTAAAAACTTACATGGCTGCCGGTCGTTGAGGTCCGATGTGTTCATGAGGAAGAAGTAATTAGTGTAAGTAGCTATTCCAACATCGTGTCCGTTTCTCAATTCTCTGCTGATTGGAAAACATTACAAGACTCAGAGTGTCAAGACAGAGCACATTGCTTCAAATGGACTTCAGGAAATTTTCAAACCCCGATGTGTTTGAAATTGAAGTAAAAATATATATATATACTGTGATGAATTTGAAACCCGAAGTTTTTTGATTCTAAGAGGACTATAAAATATTTGAGTACTAGAAGATATTTCAAATTCATTCAATCATTAATAGTCTCATTCTGCTCTCAAAATATGAAAACAAATTCTTCTTGAGGCATAGTGATTAGAGAGGATACTAAGAAGTCTAAAAAACCTATTGTAATAGCTAAGGCTTGGCCCTCCCAGGAACTAATTATCTCTGTTTATTACAGGATTATTTTTTCATTAGAAAAAAATATTGGGAGAATTGGGCTGTGGACAATCTCTTCAACTGATTGCTTCTTTTCCCACTTCAATCTATTAAAGGCTTACATTCATGGTTGGAGATATTTGGGAGTCAATCACCCCTCTTAATGCTGTTGGGCATCATGTTGTGAAACATGAAGGAATCTGAACACGGTGTAAATAACGACATGGGACTTCCCACACGTCTGTGACCCAGAGGATATTATTCCCTGCAGGTGGAGCTCATCAGAGGAAACGGAGATACTGAACCAATCTCTCTAATGTATTAGAATGCATCAGGGCACATTCTGTCCAAGGATATTATCTCACTGATTACATCTAGAGTTGAAGGTTACATAGTAGCTAAAATGCTAGAGTCAGTTTGTCTGGCATTCAGAATGATGGCTTTTCCCCCTTCCTACTGGCATTGCTACAAAGGGTAAGAAAGGTGTCAGCTGTCCAGAAGAGAAGCTTCAGCTGGGCAAAGAGATTATTTCTTTTTTTTAAAAAACATTTTATTAGGGGCTCATACAACTCTTATCACAATCCATACATATACATATATCAATTGTATAAAGCACATCTGTACATTCTTTGCCCTAATCATTTTCTCTTTTTTTCTCTTTTCTTTTTTCACATTTTATTAGGGGCTCATAACAACTCTTAGCACAATCCATATCTATACATACATCAATTGTATAAAGCACATCTGTACATTCCCTGCCCCAATCATTCTCAAAGCATTTGCTCTCCACTTAAGCCCTTTGCATCAGGTCCTCTTTTTTTTCCCCTCCCTCCCCGCTCCCCCTCCCTCATGTGCCCTTGGTAATTTATACATTGTTATTTTGTCATATCTTGCCCTATCTGGGGTCTCCCTTCCCCCCTTCTCTGCCGTCTATCTCCGAGGGAGGAGGTCACATGTGGATCCTTATAATCAGTTCCCCCTTTCCAACCCACTCACCCTCCACTCTCCCAGCATCGCCCCTAACACCCTTGGTCCTGAAGGTATCATCCACCCTGGATTCCCTGTGCCTCCAGCTCCTATATGTACCAGTGTACAGCCTCTGTCCTATCCAGCCCTGCAAGGTAGAATTCGGATCATGGTAGTTGGGGGGAGGAAACATCCAGGATCTGGGGGAAAGCTGTGTTCTTCATCGGTACGACATTGCACCCTGACTGACCCATCTCCTCTCCTAAACCCCTCTATGAGGGGATCTCCAGTGGTCGACACTTGGGCCTTGGGTCTCCACTCTGCACTTCCCCCTTCATTCAATATGGTATATATATATATATACACACATATTTTTTGCATGATGCCTTATACCTGGCCCCAAAGGGATTATTTCAACTCTTCTCTTTCATCTATTAAATACAAGGGCAGAGGGTAACGGCAGATCCCAGTATGTGCTGCTGTTTTACAAACACACTCCACAGAAAGTCCCTGTAGCCTGTAGACAGGGTATAGTTTAAAGCATGTTTCATAGAAAATCTGAAGCTGCTACTGCATTGAAATGCGTGGTAGTGGGTGGAGAACAAGAAGCCATAGCAATGAAAGCAGCTTAAACATTTTTATCCCCTTCATGAGGTTTATTACATCGAATGATTTTTGTATGATGAACCAAACTTGAATTTCTATTGTAAATCAATGTAACTTACTTACTCACTATTCTTTTTCATTGTTGCTGTGTTCTCGTATTTGCTGGTACGCTGCTGAGGATTTTGTCTATGTAAGACATATTGGTTTGAAATTTCTTTTCTTTTGATATCTTCCTCCAGTTTTAATATCAGGTTTGAAAGTTCTTTCCTTTTAATATCTTCCTCTGGTTTCAATATCAGGATAGTACTGGCCTCATAAAGTGAGTTAGGGTGTGTTCCATTCTAATCTTTTATTTCAAGAGTTTACAAAGTGTTGATGTTTATTCTTCCTTTAGTGTTTTATAAAACTCACCAGTAAAGTCATAATGATCTGAGACTTTTCAGAAGTTTATTATTGTTATTAATAATCTGATCTCTTTTCTTAATATAAGTCTATTAAGTTCATTTGCTTTATTTTGAGTGTTTGTGTTTCTAAGATCCATTCCATTTCAGACACATTGCCTAATTTGTCGGAATATAATGTTTCATAGTATGACCTTATAATAATTTTTATTTCTATAAGATCAGCAGCAATGTTCTCTCTTTCATTCCTAATTTCAGTAATGTGAGTCTTCTCTCTCTTTTTTGCTCAGTGTACCTAAATAGTTATTCTTTAGTGTTCTTATCAAACAAAGAAGTTTTGGGTTTATTTATTTTTCTATTCTTTTTCCATCTCCTAATTCCTTTATTTCCGCTCTAATATTTATTTCATTCCTATCATTTAATTTAGGTTTACTTTGTCCTTTTTCCAGTATCTTAAGGTAGTGTTAGGTTTTTGGTTTGGGGGTTTTATTTATTTATATTTTAATTGCGATTTTGTTCAAATTCCCTGAGACCAGAAGAACTAGCTGGTGCCCAGCTACCGCTGCCAACTTCTCTAAATGTGCATCACAATAAATGGTCCTGGAGAGAGGGGAGAAAAATGTGGAAGATTAGGTTATTGACTGGAAATTTTTTCTTCTTTTTTAATATATACATTCACGGTTATAAATGTTCCACTAAACACTATTTTACATGCATGCAGTTTAATATAATGTGTCTTCATTTTCAGTCATCTCAAAATGTATTCCACTATTTAATGTTTGCCTTGACCCATCAATTATTTGATGTTATAGGTTATATGTTGTTCCATGTATTTGAGAATTTCTTAAACTTTCTTCTGGTATTGATTTATAATTTAACTTTATTGTAATCATGATTTCAATCCTTTTAATTTAGGAATCTTCTATAAATATCTTTTAAGTCTAGGGGGTCATAGTGTAACCTAAGTATTCTATTTTTTCCCTGATCTCTCTAGGTGTTTGATTCGTTATTGAAAGCTGGGTGGAGTGGGACCAGGGCACTAACTCAGCTATAAGGGGTTGGGGGAATAATTGTTTATGTCTCCACAGGAAAGGGAGAGAGGGACCAGTTCTCATCCCAGTGTGCCAATCCTTGAGGACAATATACCAGCATGGAGCAGTGAACTAACAGAGAGGACTGTGGGGCTGGCTCCAATGACAGCTACATTGACTCCATCACTAGAAGAATGCAGTACAGAGGACAGCACTGAAGAGATAGCCTGGGGAGTGGGGGAGATCTGCCCAGACCATAGGGGAGCAAACTGAGAAAGAGAGAGAGAGAGAGGACTGCATCCTGGCCCACCAAGCCTTGAGGATGACATTCCTGCTCAGAGAAGTCAATGCATAGAGGGCCAGTCCCACCATGAGACATGATGTCCCCTCACTGACCCACAGCACTATGAAGGATAGCACTGGAGACACAGTGCAGGAATTGTGCCCGGTCTGACACCCCTACACTAGGGCAAAACACGAAGGGAAGTGCAATAGAGTGGCAAAGGGAGAAGAGCAACAAAGGCCCCAAGGAATCCTAAAAATAGGGTCAGGACATGGCACCTCATTAGACCTGAACAGAAAACATTCATAAGGGTCAGCAGACAAACCTGGAACTACTCACAAATATGTTTTTTTCATTTCCTATTTTGCTATGCCTATCTGTATAAGATAGGCAGGACAAACAACCCTGAGGAGAAAACAAGGGATCAATGGTTCTAGGGAGGGGGTGGGGATACCACCAGGAGGAAGTGGGGGAAAGGGAGGGTGGAGCCAAGAAACCCGGGTGAGGGAATAAAAAGGAATCTAAAATTGAAGGTGAAGAGGCCATAGAATGTCTGTTGGGGTTTGATCAAGAGCAATGTAGCTGAGAGGAATTACTTCATTCATGAAGGTTGAACATGATAGTGGGACAGAAGGAAAGTAAACAGAAATTGAGGAAAGAACTAGAAAGCAAATATATTTATAAAATTATAAATATAGGCATGTATGTATGAAAATTCATTAACTCGTAACACTAAGGCTATAGATCTATGTGCATATATTTATATATTAAGTATTAAAGTAGAAGATGGACATTGGACCTCTAGCTAAGTACTCCATCAACACAAGAATACTTTTTCTGATAACCTAGTATTCTGTGATGCTCACCTTCCTGACATGATCACTGAAGACAAAATGGGTGCATAAGCAAAGGTGAAGAAAGCTGATGGTGCCCAGCTGGTAAAAGATATATCATTTGGGCTCTTAAAGGTTTGAAGTCAAACAAGTGGCTGTCTAACAGGAAAGCAACAAACCCTACATGGAAGAAGAACACCAGCCTGTGTGATCACAAGGTGTTGACAGGATTAGGTATTAGGCATCAGAAGATCCAAAACAATCAAATCAACATGAGTGAGGGGGATCAAAGTGGAGACCCAATGCTCATCTGTAGACAATTGGGCAACCCCTCACAGAAGGGCCAAAAGGAAGCAATGAGTCAGTCAGGGTGCAGTATAGCACTGATGAAACGCACAATACACCTCTAGTTCTTAAATGCTTCCTCGCCTCCACTATCATGACCCCAATTCTACCTTAGAAATTCGGCTAGACCAGAGCATGTACATTGATACAGACAGGAGCTCTCAATACAGGGAATCCAGGACTGATTATCCCCACCACCCCCAGGAACAGTAATGGGAGGAGTAATACCATCCGTGAGGGTAGAATTAAGGGGGAGGGAAAGGGAAAAGGAAGAACTGATTGCAACGATTGATATGTAACCCCCACCCACCCAGGGGGACCATCAACAGAAACTTGGGTGAAGGGAGACAGAGGATGATGTAGAATATGAAAATAATAATAATTTATAATTTATCTAGGGTTTACAAGGAGGGGAGGAGGAAGGAGAGAGGGGGGAAAGAGGAGCTGATGCCAGGGGATCACTAGAAAGAAAATGCTTTGGAAATGATGATGGCAGCATATGTACAAATGCACTTACTACAATTGATATTGGGATTGTTAAGCTGTAAGAAAGTTGGGTATTGAAGCCACCAACTATTCCTGTGCTCTTGACTGTCTCCCTTCCATTTCTGTCAGTTTTCCCATGTGTATTTTGGGACCCTTAAAAACTGTATTCTTTTTTTGTTGTAGTTATTAACTGAATTCTTGATGAAATGACCCTTTTAGTAAAATACAATTTCTTGATTTGTCTGTAGGAACAAGTTATATCTTAAAGCTTATTTTGTTCTGATATTAATACAGCACTACAGCTCTCTTTGCTTAGTTTGCTTGGTATTTGTTTTTCTAGTATTATATTTTCAAGCAATTTGAATCTAACAGGATGATATTTTCTTCTTCCATCCTGTCTTTTCATTGGTGTGTTTAATCCATTTATAATTAATGTAATTATTTATAACTAAGAAATTATATCTAGCAAAAAGTTGTTTTCCACATGTCATATGTTATTCCTTTACACTTTCATGACTGACTTTTGTAAGTGTAATACACATCTCTAGTGCAAACTTTTAATAAATTCCCTGTCCTTTTTATTTTTTATTTTTGGAACTGTATTTTTCAGTCTTACTTTTATACTTATCCTTGGATTATAATTAACATGGCTTAATTTATAGCACTTTAGTTGAGAAAGATGGGACTTTCTACTCTCGTTAACAGTTACAGTATCAGGAACACACAAGAGCAATTATACCCTGTGCGATAGGGTGACTGCAAGTTAACATGCACTCAATAATAGTGAGTTCATATTAGTACCAACTTAATTACAATAAAAATAATAGCTTTCCTCTTAAGTAACTCCATTCCTTCACTGTTCCTTTGTATTATTATCACATAAAGTACATCTCTATACTTTTTATGCCTGTCAACAAAAGTTTATTGTTTATTTTTTTATAATTGCTTTATGCAATTATTTTTTAACCAAGTAGGAAAGAAAAAGGATTACAAACTAAAAGTACATTTATATTTTATATTAACCTATGCAATTACCTTTTATCAGTATTCTGTTCATATGCGTTCTGTCTAGTGTCCTATAAGTCTGCTAGGAATTAATAACTATAGTTTCTGCTTATCTGACAATTCCTTCATTTCTCTTCACTTTTTGAGGGATATTTTTCTTGATTGCTGATTCTTAAAAAATACTTTTATTTTCTTTTAGCACTTTAATTATATCATCTTTGTGGTTTCTGCTCTCCACCATTTCTAGGGGGAAACCAGTCATAAGGCTTACTGAGAATATTTTGTACATGATGAGTCACTCCGTTCTTTATGATTCTAGTGTTCTTTCTTTGTCTTTGACATCTTATGACGTTTCAGAATATGGCTTTCTTTCAGCTGGGATATCAATGAGCTTTTGGGACATATAGGTTAATGTTTTGAGAAATGTTTTGTCAATCCTTCTTCAAATATATTTTCTCTTCCTTTCTCTATTTTCCCTCCTGAGAATTATGCCTATGTTGATATCCCTGGTGATTGTCTACAAGTCTGTATGATTCTGCTCATTTTTCTCTACCACCTCCACCATTGATGCTTATATTGGAAAATCCTAACTCACTTATCCTGGAACTCACTAATTCTTTTCTCTGCTTTCTTAAATAGTCCAATGACCCAATCCTCATACACGGCTGGTGGGTCTGGAAATACATGCTACCACTATGGAAAGCAAGATCACATCCCCTCAAGCAAGTGGGAATAGAAAGTTCATAAGATCCAGCACTCCGTCTGCTGGGTATATATCCTAAAGTTGTAAGAGTCATAACATGGGTAGATATATGCACGTCCTTGTTTTGTGCAGCACTTTTCATATAGCAAGAGTGGAAACAACATACATGCCCATCAGTAGAATAATGGATAAAGAAACTCTAGTACATACACACAATGGAATGCTGTGCATTGCAGAAAAAAACAATGATGGAACCATGAAGGACCTCATGGCATGGATGGATCTGGGGAACATCATGTTGAGTGAAATTAGTCAATCACAAAAAGAAAAACATTATATGAGACCATTATTATAAGTGGAAAATATGTTTAAAAAAAGAGAGAGAGACATTCATACCCAAAGGAACAGACTTTGGAGACTGCCAATGGCAAGGACGAAAGAGGAAGAAAAATAATAATAATAACAGTCTAGACTGGGGATAGATATTAACTTTGGTGTAACAGAGAGGAGTAGTTAAGGAGTAGATGTACAGTAAGCTTTGGGGGGTGTTGAGTAATTTAAGGCACTGAATACAAAGTTGCTGATCCAAAATGCAATACCTCCATCCAACTTAAAATTTTTTAAAAGTAAAACTTTTAAAAAATTAAAGAAAGAAGGAGGAATGGAAATAAGAAACAAAAGCAGGAAGTAGGATAAGTGATGTTACATTGTGAGGGAATCAAGTAATTAATGATATGAAACAAAATATGTGTTATTATTGCATGGAAAACTGATTGTCTCTGTGAGCCTTCACCTGTTTCACAATTTTAAAAGTTTTGTTGTTAAGTAAAACTGAATGAATATATTAAATTAATATTCTTATAAAATTCAATGTTTTAGTTGTTATACTTTTCAGTTCTTCAATTTCTATTTGGTGTTCTTTCATAATTTTTAGCTTTTTCTTAATAGTCTCTATTTGGTTGTATAGTGTGTGTATACTTTGCTGTTTTTAGATATGGTCTCCATTGTCATTGTTGAGTTGAACGGTGCCGTCAAGTCAGTTCTGACTCATACGCAACACTACATACAACAGAATGAAACGCTGCCTCATCCTGGGACATCCTCACAATTGTTTTTTATATTTCAACTCACTGTTGCAATCACTGTGCCAATTCATCTAGCTGAGGATATCCATTTCATGATGTTCTTTCCCAGGGTGCGGTCTCTCCTGAAAACATGCCTCAAGTCCAGGAAATGAAATGTGACCATCTTTACTTCGAAGAAGCATTTTGGTTACATTTACTCGAAGACGGGTTTGGGATCCTTGGTGACGTGGTGGTTATGGGTTTGTCTGATAACCATGAGCAGTACAAAACTTGGGATAAAGATAGGGCTATCCACTACTGTAAAAAGTTACAATCTTGGAAACTCACAGGGGCAGTTCTACCCTGTCCTATTGGGACACTATGAATTAGCATCAATTTTAGGGCAGTGAGTTTGGGTTTGGATTTTGGAAAACAGATTTGTTCTTCTGACATTCTATTGTATTTTCAATATTTTTCGCCAATGCCGTAATTCAGGTCCATCCATTCTCCACCAGTCTTTCTATTTGGGGGTACAGCTTTTATATACATATGAGTTGATTAAGAAATGCTTTGACCTGCGTCAGGCACACCTTAGTCCTCAATGCGACATCTTTAAAGAGGTCTTGTGCAGCAAATTTGCCCAATGAAATATGATGTTTGATTTCTTGGCTGTTGCTTCTCACGAATGTTGATTGTAGATCCAAGTGAAATGAAATCCTTGACAGCTTCAATCTTTTCTCTATTTATCACGATGTTGTCTACTGGTTCCATTGTGACGATTTTCTATTTCCTTGTCATTTGGTGTAATCCATACTAAAGGCTATAGACTCTGATCTTGCTCATTGAGTGAATCAAGTCTTCTGTCCATTTGTTTGTTGGTTTGGGGACTTTTCTGTTGAGGTGTTGCAGTTTTTGATAAATTTTAGTAATTAATTTCCATGTTTGGTTTGTTTGTGCCATTCCCCCAAACCCAGTCCATGAGTTCTCTTTTCATTTTTGTGTGTGAAATATTTTGATGCATCAAGTTCCAATCATGTATCTAGTTTTTCTTCACCTCTTTGTGTTTTCAGTAATGTTTGATATTGTATGTGCGCCTTGTATTAGGACCCCTACATTTGTCACTTTTCATTGCTGATCTTTACAATTCTATATTTTTCATATAGTTTTATGCTCTATGTTGAATTCATTTTTGTATATGGTATGATATGAGATGTTTCTTTTATTCATTTATTTTTTCCCACAAATTAGTAGTTCTACTAGCCCCATTCGTTCAAAAATCTCTCTCTTCAACTTTTACTGAGTTTTGGCCCATTATCAAATAGAAATTGTCTGGAAGTGGATGGATTTACTTCTGGGTTCTCAATTATTTTCCATTGATGTATGTATCTATCATTGTGCCAGTACCAATCAACCATTATTTTAAATAAACACACTCTGGGTAGCTTCAAGCCTTTAGTTCATTTCCAGAACATTTAAAATGTTGACTCTGATCCCCTTTGCCATGTTCTCATTGCTTTTAAGAAGAAAAGAATTTTTGGAAGTCTGCATTCTGCCCTTTTCACGGACATCAGTCTGTTGAGTGCTATGTGCCAGCCTACATGCCAGACGTCAATGCTTAGTGTTTGTTAACTTGAATATCAACTACATATCTTCAATACATATTGTTAGCCCCACTTCAAAGTTGAGGAAGCAACCTCCAACATAGTGAATTTTGACCCCACAAAACATGTCAGCTTGACCAAGCCATGATTCTCAGTGATTTAACAATGATGTAATGTAATAGTTATATAATGATTCCCTGTGATATAATGTAATGTGATAAACCACTAAGAGGATTCAGAGTGGGATGCTATACCCTAAATCCCATCAGATTTCTGATCCAAGGTAAGGAAAGTTTACTGAATTTCCCTGGGCAATGACTGGTTACATCTTTTCTCTTACAAGCAATAACAAGAGAAAGAAACAAGCAGAGATCATAGGGATCTACGATCACCAAGAAAAAAGAGCCAAGATTGGAATGCACCCCCTTGACCTGGAGTCCTTGAACTAGGAAGCTCCTACAACCAGAGCAAGACTGATGCCAAGACACATGAAGAAGTTGAAGAAATGCTGCAAGGAGACAAGGAGCTTTCCCCAAAGCCAACAGAAAAAGGAAGTTTCTCCAAGAGCCAGCACTCTAAATTTGGACTCTTTGCTTCCTGCACTGTGAGAAAATAAATGTCTATTTGTTAAAGTCACCATCTTATGGTATTTCTGCTATAGCAGCACTAGATAACGAAGACAAAGGGTGAGCCCACAGTCTAGGCCAGATTTTACTAATATCAAAGCCCATGGTTTTCCTCTGAGTTCTCCTATCTATGGATCAAACTTAAAGGATTAATTGGGAAAATATAGAAGCGAAACCAGGATCTAATTTCTGAATTCTAGTCAGATAAAGGAGGGAAATAACTGATATTATATCAGGGGCTATGTTTGGATGTATGCAAGAGGAGAGAAGTTTGGGTAAAATCAGTTCCATATCACTACTTTTAGCATCCACTTCCTCTGGTGCCACATGAAACACCACTCTTAATTCTACTTATATAGTTGATTTATTTTTATCTTTTCCTTCTTCAGTCAAATTGGATTTTGTATTGCTGCTTTCCAGATGTAATGTTGTTTTTTTCTGGGGAAGAGAGGAAAGTTGGGGTATTTTGGGTTAAAATATACACAGCAAGGCATATACCCACTCCACTGTTTTTACATGTACAATTCATTGACAATGTTTGCATGTCACATTGAATCATATTCTCTCTGTTATCTCAGCACTGCTATCTTATGCTCCATCCCTTAGCAGTCTCATCTATGTTTCAGAATGAGTGTTGGCATGACAAAGAAGCACTGATGATATTGTCTTGGGTTGCTGACTGCAAAGTTAACCACCCATTCATGCCCACCAGCAACTCTGCAGGAGAAAAACAAGGCTATATGCTCCAGTAAAAAAAATTCAGTCTTGGATTCCTTAAGGAGAAATTCTGCTCTGGCCTATAGGATTGCTATGAAGTGGAATTCACTTGATGGCAATGAATTCAGATCTTGTCAGTTCAATCACATTTAGGTAGTTTTTCAATGAGGCACACTGCTGCTCAAGATAAACATGATTTTTATTGTGCAAAAACAGTTTATTTAATTATTTTATCATTTTATTGGAGGTTCTTACAGCTCTTATTACAGTCCATACATCAATTGTATCAATTAAATTTGTGCATATATTGCCATCATCATTTTCAAAGCACTTTCTTTCTACTTGAGACCTTGGCATCAGCTCCTCTTTTTTTTTTCTCTCCCTCCTTCACCCACCCTCATGAACCCTTGATAAATGATAAATTATTGTTATTTTCATATCTTACACCATCTACTGTCTCCCTTCACCCATGCTTCTGTTATTTTTACCCCAGGGTGTGTATGGGGGGGGGGTGTTATATGTTGATCATTGCATTATCCCCTTTTATCCCTCTTCTTCCTCCATCTTCCCCCTACCCTCGTGGTATCACTACTCCCATCACTGTTCCAGAGGAGTTTATCTGTACTGATTTCTGTGTGTAGAGGGCTCTTATCTATACCAATGTACATGCTCCGGTCTACCCATATGTTTAAGGTTGAGCTGTGTCATGATTGTTGGGAGCGGGAAATATTAAAGAACTAGAGGGGTGCTGTGTGTTTTGCTGGTGCTATGCTATACCCTTGCTGACCCATTCCTTCCTTGTGACCCTTATATGAGGGGAATGTCCAATTGTCTACACATGTGCTTTGGGTCTCCACTCCAACCCTCCTCATTTGCATCAATATGATCCTTTTGGCTCTTCTGATGCCTGATTCCTGATCCCATCAACACCTCATAATCACACAGTTTTCTATGTGGACTTTGTTTAACTTCAAGCATTTAAGACCTCAGATGCTACATCATCTAATGGTTGGGCACCATCAGCTATCTTTACTACATTTGTTTATGCACCCACTTTGTCTTTGGCGATCATGTTGGGAAGGTGAGCATCACAGAAGGCCAGGTTATTAGAATAAAAGTTCCTGTGTTGAGGGAGGACTTGAGTAGAGGATCATCGTCCATCTGCTACTTTAATACTTAGCATATAAATATATGTACATAGACCTATGGTCCTATCATTATATATTAATATATTTACATATATACATGCCTATATTTATACCCCTATAAATGTCTTTTGCCTCCTAATTCTTTCCTCTATTTCCTTTTACTTTCCTTTTGTCCCACTATCATGTTTGACTTTCATTCAGCCCTCCGTAATTCCTCTCAACTACATTGCACTTGACGAAACCCCATGAGGCATTCTATGTCTTCCTCTTCATCAATTTTAGATCTCTTGTTGTGCCCTTGTCCCTGAGTTTGTTGGATTTCCCCTCCCTTTCCACCACCTCCTCCTCTCCCATGTCGCCCAGGAACCTAAACAAAAGTAGTGAATTTAAAGATGGATTCAGAGTAATTTTAGCTCAAGTCTCAAAGCTGTTGACAGGAAGAGATTCAGGGGTCCCTGTAGTCTTGAAGTGGCCATCCAGTGAGTTCAGTTTCCGGTAGAATTTGATATTGTATTCCACAATTTTCCCCCTTTTGATCAAACCCAAATAATGGATCCCTGATCTAACTGTTCAGTTACAGTAGTCAGGGACCATTCATTTCTTCTGGTCTGATGGCAAAGGAGATAGTAGTTCATGGAAATAATTAGAGCTGCGAACCATTTTTCTTCTCCAGCTCCTGGACTCCTTCTTCCTCTGCTGTTCCAGCTAATAAATATGAATGGACTTCATAAGTTCATGGAGGGAAATCCATATATTTTCATTCCATTTTTCTATGAATTTTGTGAAGCCCTCTTGATCAATGGTTATAGCTTGAATGACCACTTTCAAGGTTATAAGAATCCAGTCACTACTCAGTGAAGTAGGAGGACCAGACATTGTTAAAATAAAAAAAAATGTTAATAAAAATTTTAAAGCAAGGTCATAGTAGCCACCTATATTATATGTATATCATGTTTGAACATATTCTTAAATATACATTTCTATTCAATAAAGAAATTCTACTAGCTTTTCAAACTGCTAGAATAATTATCGAATTTAACTCAGGGCATATGGATATGATGGGTGAAAATGGCATGGAGGGCATTTCTGAAGGAGAATACAGCTCGAGGATTATTCCTAGGACACAAAGGTTAAACATATCTCTACCCAGCAACTTCCTTTACCCTATTCTGTACCAACCGTACCCTCATGGCACTTTACTCTGCTTGCTTTGATAATACATCTCAATGACCTCACAGAATCCGTGGGCACAGTATATGATTATGGGGTTTGTTAAGGAAGGAACAGGTTACTTCAAGTCGGGATAAGGAAACATTAAAGATACAGTCCTCGTCCACTGCCATGCCTCTTCTCAACCAGGACAGCAAAGGTGTCTTTTTTTGGTTCTGTCTCTCTCTGACCCTAAGCCATCAGACTGTCCTCTACTCTGCTTAGGCAAGTGTTATAAAGCTCCTTTCGTGTGGACAAGTGTCCAAGAGGCACATCACTCTGTAAGCCAATCTCCTACCCAAAGGGCATACCACTCTTATGCTCCATAGGTCAGGAAACTCATCAGTCTGCCTGATGGTTTTGCCTCATGGTTTCAGCACAGCTCCTCTGCTCCATCTCACAGTCTTGGTGTTGTAGCCTCTGTTCTGCTGTGGCCAGAATTTCAGGCAAGGACTTCACATAAGATCTGTGTCTCACCTTTATTTCTTTCTTTCTTTCTTTCTTTCTTTCTTTCTTTCTTTCTTTCTTTCTTCCTTCCTTTCTTTCTTTCTTTCTTTTTTCTCTCTTTCTTTCTTTCTTTCTGTCTTTATTTATTTATTTATAATCATTTTATTGGGGGCTCATACAACACTTATCATAATCCATAAATACATCAATTGTGTAAACCACATTTGTACATTTGTTGCCCTCATCATTCTCAAAACATTTGCTCTCCACTTAAGCCCTTGGCATCAGCAACTCATTTTTCTGTTCCATCCCCAGTGGCCCCTCCTTCATGAATCCTTGATAATTTATAAATTATTATTTTGTCATATCTTACACTGTCTGATGTCTCCCTTCACCCACATTTCTGTTGTCCGGCCCCCAGGGAGGAGATCATATGTAGATCCCTGTAATCGGTTCCCCCTCTCCAACCCACCCTCCCTCCACCCTCCCGGTATCGCCACTCTCACCACTGGTCCTGAAGGGATCATTCGTACTGTATTCCCCATGTTTCCAATTCCTATCTGTACCAGTGTACATCCACTGGTCTAGCCAGATTTGTAAGGTAGAATTGGGATCAAGATAGTGTGTGTGTGTGTGTGTGTGTGTGTGTGTGTGTGTGTGTGTGTAGGGAGACATTTAGGAACTAGAGGAAAGTTGTACATTTATCATTGCTGCACTGCACCCTGATTAGCTCATCTCCTCCCCACGACCCTTCCATAAGGGCATGTCCAGTAACCTACATATGGGCTGTGGGCCCCCACTCTGCACTCTCCCTCATTCACAATGATATGATTTTTTGTTCTTTGATGCCTGATACCTAACCCCTTCTGCACCTCGTGATCACACAGGCTGGTATTCTTCTTCCATGTGCGCTTTGTTGCTTCTGAGCTAGATGGTCACTTGTTTATCTTCAAACCTTTAAGACCCAGACACTATATCTTTTGATAGCTGGGCTCCATCAGCTGTCTTCACCACATTTGCTTATGCACTCATTTGTCTTCAGCGATCTTATCAGGAAGATGAGCACACAGTGTGATATGATTTTTTGTTCTTTGATGCCTGATAACTGATCCCTTTAGCACCTTGTGATCACACTTGCTGGTGTGCTCCTTCCATGTGAGCTTTGTTGCTTCTGAGCTAGATATACACTTGTTTACCTTTAAACCTTTAAGACCCCAGATGGTATATCTTTTGTAGCTGGGCTCCATCAGCTTTCTTTACCACATCTGCTTATGCACCTGCTTTGTCTTCAGCGATTGTGTTGGGAAGGTGAGCATCATGGAATGCCAGTTTAATAGAACAACCTGTTTTTTGCAGGAGTATGTGAGTGGAGGCCCAATGGGTGACTCATCTTTCTTAATGGTCATGATATTCTCTTTTGCATGTTTCTCAGACACCTCACTTATCCCCAGTGGAATGGCAAAATTAACAAATACCCTCTATTGGTGGATCACCTACACTATTTGCATGGTTCCATCCAAAGAATGGGTGTAATTTACAAAGACTTGGAGATAAGAGCCATACCAAGTACTGTATATACTCGAGTATAAACCGACCTGAAATTTTCAAAATCAAATTTTCAGGTGGGCTTATACTCTAGTATATACGGTAATTTCTTTTCCCCACAAAAGGTTTCAAAATACTATTTTAGAATGTTGTTTTCTTTTCTTTTTTAATTGTTTATTGGGGGCTCTTACAACTCTTGTTACAATCCATACATCAAGTAATCCGACATATTCATACATATATACCATCGTTCTATTCTAGACATTTATTTTCCATTGAGCCCTTGGAATCAGCTCCACTTTTTTTCCCTCTCTCCTCTGACCCCAACCTTCATAGCTCCTTGATAATTTGTAGATTTTTAGTTATTTTCAAATTTCACACCTACCACTGTCTCCCTTCCCCTCTGGTTTCAGTTGTTTTTCCAACTGGATAGAGTATGTGGCTGTGTGCCATTCATTGCAATTGGTAACAACCTCCCTCCCCACCTATCCCCTCTTCCCCCTACTTTTTTGGCATCTCGATTCCCATTCCTGTTCCTGGGTTCCATGTGTTGTGAGTTTTAACTCTTGCCTATACCTCTGTACATGCTCCCATCTAGTCTAGATTAAGAAGTGGCACTGGGGTCATGATAGTGGGGGGTGAGGAGGCCTCAAGGGATCAGAGGTATATTGCGTTACCCATTAGTTCTCTACTGCACCCTGATTGACTCACCCCCTCCCTGCGACCCCTCTGCCGGGAGATGTTCCATTGTCCATAGATGGGCTTTGAGTCTCCACGCCAACCCCCTCCATTCTCACCAATGAATTTTTGTTTATTTCTTTACAGCTTGCTGTGACTTTTCTGATGCATGTTGACCAGTCTCCATGACACCTCACGGTCGCACTGGCTGGTGTGCTTAGGGGGCTTATTGTTTCACTGTTGGATGGTCGCTTGTTTAACTTCAAGCCTTTAAGATCACAGACACTATATCTTTTTATGGCCTGGCACCATCCTCTGTCTTCACCACATCTGCTTATGCACCCATTTTGTCTTCAGCAATTGTGTGGTGGTGGGGTGGGACGGTGGTGAGCCTCACAGAATGCCAATTTGTTAGCACAAAGTTTTCTATAATTGAGGGAAGGTATGAACTAAGGCCCAAGGCCCATCTTCAGTGTCCGTGAATTGCCTTATTTATATATGTACATAGGCCAATACCACTATTGCTATGGATTCATGTATTTACATAAGTGCACACCTCTGTTAATATCCCTAGCTATACCTTTGCTTCTAGAGCTTGCCTCTGTTTCCTTTTGCCTCCTCCTGCCCCATCATTACTTTCCCCCTTCTTCCACCTCTTAGTGCTTCCTCTCCACTAGCTTGGTGTTGCTTTAATACTCACAGGAGCTCTAACCTCTTCTACCCTCTTCTAGATGCTGATTCTGCTTCCCTAGTTGCTCCCCTGTCCCTGAAGCAGTCCGCTCACCACACCCTTATCCCCACCTCCACCTTCCCCCTCTACCTTCTGGGTCCATTGGCCCCATTGGTTATTTCGTCAGTAGCAAGTCCAGTAGTGATCTCACAATCTCCTTTCAGGGTGTGCATCTTGGCTGTGTCAAGTAACGACACAATTCAGAGCCAAACAGTTATTTCTGGATAACAATTCCAGCATGTTTTGACAAAGGTGCAGAAAAGTTAAGTGTCGGGAGAGGTCAAACGCTTACAGACATCCTCCCCAGGGCAGTTAGTCACCAGACTACAGGGTAGGCCTCTAGGGCAGTTAGTCAACCAGACTCTTTGGCAGGCCTCACTCCCTGCTACTGGGGACAATAAACTATTCCTCCTTGAGACCTATGACCAAGTTTTCTCATCCTACCAATAATGATCTCTATCCACTGAGTCAGGAACCAGGCCAAACTGACTCTGTGACATGTATTGCATGTATGTCCCTAGACCACCCCCTCTCATTACTGTATTACCTATAGCAAAACCCCTCCCTGTGATGTTTGTCCTCACCTGTAATTAAGGGGCTTGCACTTCCCTGGAGAATATAAAAAGCTTGGGCTAACATTAAAGATCACTCTCTCCCTCCACATGGACCACCGAGTGGGGCTGAGGTGAGCATGCTACCATGAATTGTATATGACTCTATTTATTTCAATACTTCTATTTCTCATGCTCTCTCTAACTTTACTATGATCTTTACTTATTCTCGCTGTAAAATTGTGCCTACCAGACCCGTAATGATGTGTTAGGGGCTGGCTTCCCCTGACAGCTCAGAAAATATGTCTTTATTCATATCTCTCTTTAAGAACACACAGTGTCTCCCAAAATACAACCAGTGTTTTTCGTTCTTGTTTCACCCGTTAGAATTGTGTCAAATGTTTATTCCTAAACAATCACTAGAAAGAATAAGAACATTACCATTACTGATTTTTACTCCTGGTCTGAGGACAGACCACCTTTCCCCCAAAACAAATGACTGTTTGACAGTAAAACAAAATTAGGATTCTGTAAGACAGAGAGTAAATGGGAAGTAGCTGTGATGTGAGAACAAACCGCACCTATTCACCCAACATGCCTATTTGATTACCTTCTTTCTTTTTCTCCTGTATCTTGTGGGTATGTGCCTGAAAAAATTATTTTAGAAAGATTATTCAAGACTTTTCTTAATAAGATGGAGATTAAATTTATCCCAAATATCCAACTCTTCTAAGATGCTATGCCACTCCACTATCATTGATCTCAACTACCATTTCTCTCCTTGGTTTATCCCTTCCTGCTCCAGGCGCACAAAATCATCATGGAGGAGGCATTTCCATCCTCATCTGGCTTTCCTATTGCCAGGAGGCCAGGGTCAGATTGTCAGCCTGCCTTCACCCTCCATCCTTCTTTACCTGTTCTGACACTCACCAATCTAGTTCACTGCACGCTATTTCCATGCCATGCTGTATTTAAAAATTCAATGGCCACACAAATCAAAGTTAAAACTCACAATTAAAGGGTTTTATTAAGAGAGTTAACATGCTACCACATATCAAGAAAAATAAATAATCAGGATATACAGTTATTGGTCCACATCTTCACTTCAACCAAGTATCTCTGTGGTCCAGAGACTTTCAACTATATGTCCCTTCACCTCTGCCTCTGTCGGCCAGGAAACCAGCCTGCTGCTTAGCCTCACAGGCTCATAATCTCAGTGCTGATCCTCTGTTCTATTTCAGGGTCTCCTTGGCTTTGTTTCTGGTCCCAGCCTGGAGCCTCTACTTTATCCCATGGTGTCCATGCCACAGCCTCTGAGTCCCCTGGTCTCAGCCTCTGCCACCTCAGAGAGATTTCTTCACCACACTCTTCTTCCAATGATCCTGGCATTTCTTTTTCTGTGTTTCTACTCCTGAGTTGGCATTTATACATTGATTAATGATGTTAATGGAGGTGTAGTTTTTGTCTTTCAGCAGGCCATTCCTCCAAGGAAACAAGGAACTTGGCGCACATTAGAGACTTAATCCCACCTTAATCCTGTCCATTAGCATAGCACAGAACTCCCTCCAGAGAAGAATTATAGACAAAGGCATACAGTCCTGGCTCACCATACACCTCATAAGGTGTATAGCTAGAAGAGCCATATGAATGGACTACATTTCTCCAGCGTTCCACAATGCACCGCAATGCCTCAGAGCAATCAGGAGACACAAAGGAGATGGCTCATGGGGTTATATAAACCGATAACTTTCCAAATTCAAAGTCACACTGTCTGTCTTCCGGATCCTCCTCATCTACAATCCTGCAGAAGCTGATGGATCAAGTAGGGGATCAGCTGCAATCCATGTCCCAGGCAGCTGAGGCCAGTCTCAGGTAAGCCGGGATCGGGATCTAGAACAAGAAAGCAAGCTTTGCCCAAAGGTACCAAGAAGTGAAACCACTTGCTTCGCCAGGCAAAAAAGCACCTTGGGACCCACGTCAGGATGCTCCCTGAACCCTGGGCCAGCACGTCTTGGGGCAGTAACTGGCATGTGCTCGGTGACCATCACAGGACTTGTCACTAGTCTTCGGGTCTCCTCCGTTGGGACAGAGGTCAGACATATAACATCTTGTCCACATCCAGGGTTCAATGGAGGTGTGGGTTTTTTTTCCTTCTGACCTACGATAACTCAGCAGACCGTACACACAAGGAAGCAAAGGGTTATCATTTGATTCACACCCTCTAATAGCTTGGGGATCAGAATATGTCTCACCTGAATCCTGTCTCATCAGTATAACAGATACCTCCCTCCACCTGTGGTTCTGACCACAGAGATTAGAATTCACAAAATTGAATTTACATCACAAAATACAAGACTATGGCTAGAATAGCCATATGAAATAACTACATTGTAGTGCTTCTCCTGTATCCTAACTGTTTTCCTTTAGCATTTAAAAATTATTAACCTCTTCCAACCTGAAAAAACCTATCCACCCTCTTTCCCGTGTACAACATTATTGACTAATTTGATACTCACATCATCCCTGTAATGTAGTATTGCCTCTGCTTTGCACAACTGGAAACGAAGCACAGAGAAGATGAGAACTTACTCAAAACCGCCCAGCTTGTGCAGTATTCAGTAAATGAAAGCCAACGGTGTAGCAGTGGCATTAATGTCCATTATGCAAACATTCATTTCAATTTAATTCAGAAAATACTTTCCAAGTACAATCTATGTCTGATGTACTGGTTGAATGATTCAATGGTCTATCATCTAGTATTTCTCCTAAAAATCCCATTTAAGATTATTTCATGGGTTTCAGTGTGTTAAATGACATGCACAGATTCATCTGATTCATTGATCGAATTGGAAGTTATAACCAAATTTGTGTCTTTCATGTATTATTTTTCTAGGGCCCTAAAATGTCCCATTCATAGAGAGGATATCCCTGGTCCAAGCACTGAACATCTTTTTAGGTTTTCCTTCTACTCCACGTATGTCAAAAAATCAGAAATCACAATTGTCTCCTATGAGCTGAGGCAAGCATCCTGGATGGAAACCAAAGACGGAAAGAAAGATGTGTTTTCCCTAGTCTAGGCATCATTCAACACACATTACATGCATGACCTCGTAAAAACCCACAACAGATTCTGCCATCATCCCCGTTTTTCAGATGTGGCACCTGAGGCATAAAGAGACTGAAGAACTTGCCCTAGTTCTAGTTAGAAAGTAGACAAGCCAGTGTGAGGATGCAATGTGCATTTTTGCTCTTCTTAAGACAACCCTAAATGTTCCTGTTAGGAAGCAGATTCTCTCTCCCACGCATGACTATCTTTGGGGCACCCAGGGTGAAACTGAAGTTCTGCACTGACCGAGATGGTTTAGCATATGATCTTGCTCTGCCCTTGCTCTGACTCTGTGACACAGAGATTAATAGTGTTGACCTCTAGACACTGGCTAAAATTCATAAGTTGCAAACCTTACTTGATCTAGCTCTCCTTATCAGGAAAAACTAAAATTACTCAGTGCCATCTTTTGGTACTATAACCCATAATTCAGAATAAAGTACAGGTATCTGCTTTTGCGGCACTCCTGGACAGTTCCAGCAACCCCCCTACCCAGGGGGTAGTATCCCTCACTTTGAGAAACACTAGATTGGATCCTGAGGTCATAACTAGAGCATTTTATGGTTTTACTCCCAGACTCTCAGCTAAGCCAACTCCTCTGGCTCTCCATCGCTTGGTCACAGATGCTAAAGTCACAAGAGAGAACAGGATGAAATGGTGTGATTGGCGTGGTACTTGGCCAGTACTGCTAATTCTCTGGTCCTCTGGGAAGCAGAGGTCAGAGTATCCCCAGTGCCTTGCACTCAAGCCTTCTCTGTTTAAATAGTTTCCTGAAATCCCACGTGAACATGTTATTAACATTGGGGCTGCTAAGCTTTTTGGAAGAACAGAAGCAGGACAAGTCTTGGATACTGGGTGCTGTTTGTTTTGAGTGGCCAGGACAGTTGGATCCAGACTCACTAGAATCAAAGGGATGATCTACCTGCAGGCTTAGCACTGCCTTACTAATAAAAAGCCTTAAAAGGGCTGACCTTGGGGACCCACAACTGCAAAGTAAGTTTCAGTGGTTGCTGATGCTCAGAATTCTTACTGTCTCTCCTTTAACAAAGGCTGCTCTTTTCAGGGCTTTACATCAGGTTAGGGTCAGATCAAGTAACTTTTGAAATATGTTTCATCTGATCACCAAAAAAGTCAGACAGGCAATTGTGAAGTAAGGAAGCTCAGAGGGTCCTCCAATAAGTTAGGTGTGTTCCTTTCCTTTAAAGCCTAAAACTCTGGAAGTGTTTTGATTGAAGAAATGCATGCTCTGAGCTGGGGTATTGTGAAGGAATGCTATGAGCCTCTTGATAAAAAATAAACTCTTTTGGGAGGGAATGTCCAGTTGTCTACAGATGGACTTTGAGTCTCCACTCCAACCCCCCTCATTTGCATCAATATAATTGTTTGTTTGGGGTCTTCTGATAACTGATACCTGATCCTGTCGACACCCCATGATCATACAGGCTGGTGTGCTTCTTCCATGTGGGTTTTGTTGCTTCCCTCCTATATGGCTGCCTTTGTAACTTCGAGCCTTTAAGACCCTCAAACACTATATCTTTTAATAACCAGGCACTATCCCGCAGGAGAATGAACAACATGGGTGAAGGGAGATGGCAAAAGGTGTAAGATATGAAAACAATAACAATTTATAATTTATCGAGCATTCATGAGAATGGGAGAGGAAGGGGGGAAAGAGGAGCAATACCATGGGCCCAACTAGAAAGAAAATGTTTTGAAAATCATGATGGCAACATATGTACAAATGCGCTTGATACAATTGATGTATGGATTGTTATTAAGCTGTAAGAGCTCCCAATAAAATTATTTATAACTAAACTCAGCCATGGATCCACTGTCATTTAGTAAGTCTTGCTTAACAATCATTTACAAACCACTACCTGAAAAAAAGGAACATCGGATTGAACAAAGATGAGCCTGCAAAGCAACAGTTAGTTCTGGGACAGCAATTGCTAAATTCATGCAAAAAATCCCTGCAATTATGATGATTTGTCATGAAATGAACCTATTACTTCTTACCCAAATTTCTTTAGAGAGGTGGGTGCAACCTGTAACTTCCTTATTAATACTTTTCTCTCATAGTGACACACTGAGTCTTCAACATCAAAGTGAGTTCAATGAAAAATTGCCACAGATGTTTACACATAATGATCAAAGTGTCCAGTCTACCCAGAGAGCAATGAGCCAAGTAGTAATGAACTGAACCCAGGAATGAATTTCTTTTATTAAATAATTACCTGATTGGAACAGTAGTATATTCATCTTGTAAAAAACATTAAAAATTGTGTTTTAATGGTAATTCAGATAAGAACTGTTTGTCTTTAGTGTACCTTTGCACATTCTTTCATATGTATACATCTTATGTGGACAGTTGAGATCATAAGCCATTTTATATCTTGCATTTTCCATTCAAGCCATCATTATAAGCACCTTTCCACAACATCAATTATGCTTTAAAATAATTTGAAGGTCTACCTGAATAATATTTATTAGGTATGTACCATGATTTGTACTTATTAGGTAAGTACACTTTTAATAGCATTGGATTGTTTTCCTTTTTTATTATCATAAGAAGTTATGAAATACTGTGAGAATTATTTTCTCCACTTTTAAAATCTAGAATAGATTACTAAAAATAAAGAGTCCTGGATCAGTGAATATAATCAATCATAAAGTCTTTAATATATATAGTTGAGTTAAATTTTATGTTATTTATATCAACATACACACCTGAGAACTGGATAACATAAATATCATAAATCTTTTCCATGTTAGCAGGTGAAAGCATTTAACTATTTTTAAGCTGTGTTTTTCTTTATATTTTATAAAATAAAGAATATCTAGTTTTTTCTTGAGATCACCATTTTAATGTTTTTTTTCTTCTTATAAAGATCTAAAAAGAATGTCTTTTATTTATGAATGATTTTTCTATAGTAATGGTTATCTATCCTATTTGTTAAAGATATTTTTTATTATGACCCATGTTTTCATGTAAGACAAAATATCACCTTTGTCCTGTTTTATACATACAGTTTTGCATAATACGCCCTACCACAACCAGAGGCTAAAAATTTAACTATAATTTTGTATTTGTGAACATATTTATGCTTTACATTATGACTGTAAAATATGACATTCTTCCTTACTTCTTTTCCTATTTTTGATGAATACATGAAAGATGACATTATGTTTCTAAAGTGACTATAAATTAATTCATATCATTTCTGTTTAGTGTGAATATTCTTTTAAATATTATTAAACAATGTCATTTCAGGATTTCACTATACTTAATTCTTAATGTCAAGTGTATTCATCAGTTACAGAATAATGCAATGTTATAACCTTCCAGAATTCACTATTCAGGTAACTTCTAGGCTATTTAGATTTCAGGGGACTTTTATGAAAAGTATTCTCCCTCTATCCAGAAAAAAAAGATAATATTAAACTGAAGGAAAAAGAAAGCACTATAATTAACTGAGGAGATCATACTTTATTAATAGTCTACAGTTTGGAAGCATGTAGCATGCTATGTATATTTCCATTAAGACACAAACTTTGACAAAAATGATCATGATTTGCTTCAATTCCTTCATGCCTTTCATAATTTTTTTCCAATTTTCTCAGAATCAACTTGTTGGCACTGCATCACTTTTATATACATAATATTTTCAAGCACAATAAGGATAAGAACAATAAACAAGATGGCTACTAATTAGTAAATATGATATAATGTATGCTTTCTGAATACTTCAAATAACTGATAAAAGATCAACAATGCAAAATCACATATGAAATTTGTAAGGGTGGAAATATTTACTTATTGTAATGTTGAGATACAAAATAAATTAATTCAGTACTCATTTCATGAAGTTAGAAAAATAACCAGTTTTTTCCTTTGTGTTTTTCGTTTGTAGGAATTATTGTAACAGTGATTAGGAGACAGTATATCCAAGAATACTTGCAGGGAAATTGCTCTGTGTGACAACAGGCAAAAACCAATGTATGTAATTTTGTGTAGAGGAATGTGTAAGTGTATGTGTGTGGTTTTGTATGTCAGTTTTTATCAGAGAAAGAGACAATTTGAGTGTTTGTAGGACTGTGTATTTGTCATTATGACTTTATGTATGTTTGTGAGTGCTTATGAATATGTATTTCAGTGGGTGCATTATTATGTATGTGTGTAATTGTTCATATGCATGTGATTCTTTGTATGTTCCTGTGAGAGAGTGCACATATGTGTAAGTGGATGAGGGATAGATGTTCATTATGTGACCAAACAAATAACCCAACTGAGTTTCTTTGCTCAGGGTTTACACAACTGTTACCAAAACAAAACAAAGAATTCTAACTAAAAGTACCTGTTTAATCAAAATTATCTGCCATCATTACAATCCTTGTATTATTTGCAGGTAAAGCAATATGCAAATGCCACGCTAGATGCATGGCGAGAGAGAACAATGTGACAGAATTCATTCTGCTCGGCCTGACACAGGACCCGGGTGTGCAGAGACTCCTCTTCGCTGTGTTCGCAATCATCTACCTGCTCACCTTGGCCGGAAACCTACTCATTGTCCTGACCATCACCACCAGCCCAGCGCTGGGCTCCCCCATGTATTTTTTTCTGTCATTCTTGTCCTTCGTAGATGGCATCCTCACATCTACCATGGCCCCCAAAATGATGATAGACCTACTGGCTGAAAAGAAAACCATCTCGTTCCGTGGGTGCATGACTCAGCTCTTCACAGAGCATTTCTTTGGAGGAGTGGAGATCCTTCTTCTCACGGTGATGGCTTATGACCGCTATGTGGCCATCTGCAAACCCCTGCACTATATGACCACAATGAGCCGACACATGTGTGGTCTCCTGGTGGCCCTGGCCTGGGCTGGAGGACTCCTTCATGGTCTGATTCAAGTTCTTTTTATGGTCTGGTTGCCCTTCTGTGGTCCCAATGTGATCGACCATTTTATCTGTGATCTTTTCCCTCTGCTAAAACTTGCCTGCACTGGCACCCACACCTATGGACTCTTTGTTGCTGCCAACAGTGGACTGATGTGCATGCTCATTTTCTCCTTTCTGATCACCTCCTATGTCCTCATTCTTTGCTCCCTAAGACGTCACAGCTCTGAAGGACAACGAAAGGCACTTTCTACCTGTACGACCCATATTACCGTGGTCATCTTATTCTTTATACCCTGCATATTTGTGTACCTTCGACCCACAATCACCTTCCCCATTGACAAAGCAGTGGCTGTATTTTATACTACGGTCACCCCCATGTTAAACCCTCTGATCTACACCCTCAGGAATACTGAGGTAAAAAACGCAATGAGGAAGCTTTGGAGCCACAGAATAATCTTAAATAAATATCCAGCATAATACAGAAGCTAAAAGCAACATCTACTCATATTTTAAAACAACGCTGAGTCATTCTAGAATAGTGGCCTGGATTTGTGAGTTGAACACATTTTGTTCTCCTTGGTATCTGGAATGTTTAAAGTTCCTACTTTTTTAGTTCCTTTAACTTTTTTTCATTTAATACTGATAACTTTTTATTTTGCAATAATTATAGATGTTCAGGAAGTTGAAAAGATATTACAATGTGTGTCATCTACTCAGTACCTAGTTTTTTTTCCAATAGGAAAGATCTGAATAATTACAGTAAACCTTCAAAATTTTAAAACTTACATTGGTACAAGACTGTTAACTAGACAATAGCCTTATTCAGTTTCACCTGATTTTACATGCGTTCATTATTGTGTGTATACAGGTTGTTCTATGCATTTTTAACACAGTTCAGCCTTTGTAATTACACCAAGATATAGAGCTGTTCCATCACCATAAAGGAATTCATTTTCATAGCCCCACCCCACCCCACCCCCCGTCCTTGTCTCTGACAACCACTCATCTGTTCTTCAATCCTAGAAGGCTTGTTTCTTTTATCAAGAAAGTGGTTACAAAAATTCATATACACATTTTTGTATAGATTTTACACATTTTGGCATTAATTTCTGAGATAAATGTGAAGAAGCATAATTGCTGAGTCACATGATAAGTATATGTTTAACTTTAAAAGACATTTCCAAATTCCTTTCTAGAGTGCCTTTACCATGTTAGATTCCCATCAGCAGTGTTTGATAGATCCAGGTTTTCTGTTAAAATTTCAACAGCATTTGGTATGATCAGTTTTTTTTCTTTTAGCCAATCTTATAGATGTTTAATGATATCACAATGTGATATTGATTTTTTTGTTTCCTTGTCAACTAAAGGTATCCAACATCTTTCCATGTGTTTACTCCCACTCATCAATCTTCTTTGTAGAAATATATATTCATCTCTTCTGACAAAATCCTGACTTTTTATTTTGGAGTTTTGAGCATTCTTTGTATTTTATAGATTGGGTAGATACATATAAGCTTTATATATAAGTTCCCTCAATTTGTAGCTTGTTTATTCCTTTTCCTTTTAGTTTTACACAGAGCAAAAGTTTTAATATTTGATGGAGTCCAATATGTCACTGTTTTACTTTGAGGGTTCAGGATTTAATGTGAAAGTCAGAGAATCCATTGCTTGTACTGGATCCTGAGGAATTTCTCCAATTTTTTCTCAAATAATTTTTATTTTGCCTTTTATTTCACAGTCCCTTTTGACAAATTCTTATGAAAAGGAGGAGGTTTAGGTTGAAGTTCACATTCTTGAGGGGAGCGTATGGATGCCCACTTGTCAAAAAGGCAATCCTTTCTCTATTTAATTGCTTTTGCACCTTTGACAAAATCACTTGGGTATATTTGTATTGGTCTGTTTCTGAGTGTCCATGCCCTGCCAGCACTGTCTTGATTACTGTGGCCTAATGATAAGTCTTGAAACTAGCTTAATGTGAGTCCTCCAGCTTTGTATGTCTTCAAATTTGAATTATTGAAATTAATTTTACATCTGGGTATTTTTCCTTTCCACATTTCTTCTCCTGTCTTATTCTAGGGAAGAAAGTTCTTGTATAAGTTCATCTTTTTTACTCTTTTGTTGTTATTGATGTTGTTGTTGCAACTGCTGCAAAAGCTAGTGATTTTGCTCCTGTCTGTCCTCAAAATTCTACAGGAGAGGCCCACTGACTGTGAACATCTGACTGCACAGGTTCTTAGCAAACAGGAAACGGTTATAGAGCTTGGTCATTGAGTCCAGATGTGTAAGACTATGGATCCTCCTGTATGCTTCTCCTGTCATATGATCTTGAGTAATTCCACTAGTCATTCAAGGCGAACTTTCCCGATGTTGACAGGAGGCACAATGTGGATTGGGGCTTCAATTCTCTCATACCGTCCTCTTCCTTCTCGTCCTCAATGGAGATGTGCTGGCCCAAGCTACTGAAGTCCCATGGACTTGAGGGCACTCAGAGTTCCTCTGGGCCTGTATGGATTTGGAGCAAGTGTAGAACACTGACCAATCTTGGTGTTTCTATCTTCAATGAGACAGGAGCAACATCGGTCCTACATCTTGTTTTTCATCTGGTACATGGCTTGTGTGCAAACCTTGGTTTTTCATCTGGTATGTGGCTTGTGTGTGAACCTTGGTTCCCCAATGATACATGGCCTGTGTGCAACCAGCATGAGAAGGTAAAACACTGATATGAGGATAAGACTTGTACCAGCCCATAGCCCTCCTGGGCAACATGTGAGTTCAACCAATCTCTCTACCTCTCTTGAAGCTGCAGACAACTGCTCTGAAGAAATCTTCACATGGGGTGAAAAAGCTGATGGTGCCCGGCTATCAAAGATATAGCATCTGGGGTTTTAAAGGCTTGAAGGTAAAAAAGCGGCCATCTAGCTCAAAAACAACAAAGCTCGCATGGAGAAGCACACCAGTCTGTGTGATCCTGAGGTGCCAAAGGGATCAGTTATCAGGCATCAAAGAGCAAAATATCATATCATTGTGTGCTCATCTCCCTGATATGATCGCTCAAGACAAACGGATGCATAAGCAAATATGGCGAAGAAAGCTGATGACGCCTGCTATCAAAAGATATAGCATCTGGGGTCTCAAAAGCTCAAAGGTAAACAAGCGGCCATCTAACTCAGAAGCAAAGCCCACATGGAAGAAGCACACCAGCCTGTGCATTCACGAGGTGTCGAAGGTGTCAGGTATGAGGCATCAAAAAACAAAAAATCATATGATTGTGAATTTGGAGGAGTGCAGAGTGGGGACCCACAGTCCATCTGTAGACTACTGTACACCCCCTTATGGAAGGGTTGTGGGGAGGATATTAGCTAAGCAGGGTGCAGTGCAGCAACGATGAACTATAAAACTTTCCTCTAGTTCCTAAATGCATCTTCCTCCCCCACTATCAAGATTCCAATTCTACCTTACAAATCTGGCTAGACTAGAGGATATACACTGGTACAGATAGGAACTGGAAACACAGGGATTCCAGGGCAGATGATCCCTCAGGAGTGAGTGGCGATACTGGGGGGGTGGAAGGGGATGGGTTGGATATGGGAACCAATTACAAAGATCTACATGTAACCTCCTCACTGGAGGACAGACAACAGAAAAGTGGGTGAAGGGAGACATCAGACAGGGCAAGGTATGACAAAATAATGATTTATAGATTATCAAGGGTTCATGAGGGAGGGGGGAGGGGAAGTGGGCAGGGAGGGGAAAATGAGTTGCTGATGCCAGGGACTTAAGTGGAGAGCAAATGTTTTGAGAATGATGAGGGCAATGAATGTACAAGTATGCTTCACACAGTTGATGTATGTATGGATTCTGATAAGAGTTTCATGAACCCCTAATAAAATATTAAAATAAATAAACACTTTAATAATTTTAAGAAATAATGATAAAAAATAAAGTATACAAACCATGAAAAGAAAAAAAATGAAATCTTCACTTGGTCCTTCCTTTTATCAGGACATCTCAAGATGATGACTGAATGTGAATAATCTCAGTGTCAACGTTTCCACCAACTGTTCATAATTCAGTTCCAGTAGGTAAAAATTTTGAGTCTCTCCTGTTGTCATTCCACTCCTGAATGCACGGCCCCATCACCTGCTCCTCCTCCTCCATGCTGAGGTTGAGGCAGAAGAGAGATGCCTTTGATTCCAGATGCACTGCCTGAATCACCTGTCCCACCATCTTCATCCAACCGGCTCATATCCACCCCAGGTCCTCTAACTTTTTATTGTGAATTGGATGAAGGTTTGCAGAATACATCAGTTTTCTATTCAACTATTCATTTATATTTTATTTCATATATTTTATTATAATCATCACAGTAAAAAAAACATATCCCATTACCTCCCTGTGTGTCCTAATTGCATTCCTCTTTTTCCCTCAACTTCTCTGAACTTTGTCCTCATGAAAATACTGCCTTTTTCTATCTCAACAGGTCAATCATTCAAAAATATGTGTACCTCCATGTGGTAGTTATATAATTGTCTATTTGACAGGATTGTGAGTGAAGCGGTGGAGTCTAGTCTGTCAATTGGATCATAGCTAATGAGGATTGTGTGTGAGCATAGCCTTCTCATAGGAATTCTGGGAAATCAAGGATTTTCCTCCTTGGAGGTGGGAAGCTCTCTGCTCACACCCTGGGAGACATAGCAACTGACAAACACCTGGACCCACCCAATGCAGCCCTGGGTATTGGAGAAGCCATGAAGAGACCCCTGCCAGTGCTGAGATATTTCCAATACCCACTGGATCCAAAGACTGTCTACACACTGGCCTGTGATTCCCCTATATTCGGCATTATTGCATGTGTTTGCGAGTCCGAAGAGGACTTGATAGATTGGTATCAGATATATGACCTAATATCGAACTTATGGACTTGACCTGGACTGGGCTGGATGATTTCTCAATGTTCAATTATTCTTGTATATAAATCTCTTTCTTATACGCATATGTGTATCCATGGATTGTTTCTCTAGTCTACCCAGATTAACAAACTCCCTCATGTTAATGTTCTCCTTGTAGGCTTGTTGGCTCTTTGGTTTGTATTTTATTGACCATGCCAAGGTAATCAACTGTGTAGATCATGAGAGACTATGTATGCCCTGGGAAACCAGAATCCCAGAACACATCATTGTGCTCAGGAGAAACTCGCACATGGATCAGCATACTTGTACATGTATAAATATAACAAGAGTAAACTGCATGGTTTAAAATCAGGAAAGAAATGTGTCAGGGTTTTATCTTCTTATCATAGTTATTAAATCTGTATATTGATCAATAATCAGAGAAGGGGGATTAGATGAAGAAGAATGTGGCCTCAAGATTAGAGGAAGGCTTATTACGAACCTGTGGTATGTAGATGACACAACTGAAGATCAAGAATTGCAGTGTTCAGTATGGATCACAACTCAACGTAAACAAGACGAAATTCCTCAAATTGGACCAGTAGATAACATCATGATAATTAGAGAAAAAGTTGAAGTTTTTAATGATTTTTGTCTTGCTTTAATCTACAATCAATGTTCATGAAAGCAGCAGCCAGGAGATAAAATGACATATTGGACAGAGTAAATCTGCTGTACGATATCTCTATAGAGTGTTGAAACGTAGAAAGATTACATTGAGGACTCAGTTGCACCTAACCCAATCCATGGTATTTTCCCTGGCCTCAGCTGCATATAAAAGTTGGGTATTGAATAAAAACGACCTAAGAAGAAAGTATGCATTTGAATTATGATGCTGAATAAGAATATTGAAAGTACATGGACTGACAAAAGAGGCAAGGATAAAGAGACTTCATCTCACATACTTTGGACATGTTGTCAAGAGAGACCAGTAGCTGAAGAAAGCCATCATGCTTGGTAAAGTACAGCGGCAGTGAGAAGAAAGACATTTCTCAAGAAGATGGATTGATATGGTGACCAAAACAATGTGCTCCAACATAGGGACAAGTGTAAGGAGGGCCCAAGGCCATGCAGTGCTGCTTTCTGTTGTGCATAGGGTTGCTATGGGTCAGAAGCACCTCAGGGATCCTCACAACAACAAACATTGTTTGACTGGAATTAAGCCGTGTGATTGAGTTCAGTTCCTTGTCTGAAGGTTGACCAAGGGCAACAGTCTTGGTGATTCCAACAGTCTCTCTATCTTACCAATGACAGAAATATTTTTTATGATGTTGAGCTTTATTCCACATTTTTCTCTCATTCCATTCGAGACCTTGTAATGTTATCACTTTCAGAGCAATTGTAGCAGTAGCTGGGCACTACCTAGCTTTTCTGGTCTCAGAGTTTTGGAGACAGGCCTTTGTGTGGTTGACTAGCCTGTTGGGCTAATTGTTTCTGAGTGCATTTAATTTTCATCACTCTTCTTTCCTGCTGACACAGAGAGACCAATAATTATAATGAAGATGACTTCTTCAAATAAACCTGTAAAACCCAATTCAGTGCTCACCAAATAAAACGTAGAACGTTGTCTTTGTGGAATGTATTATGAAAATTTGATCTTGGTGTCTCCTGAGATTTCATCCTGAGCCCACAGACCAAGTGACTTGTGCTATCATAGTGTTTGAGAATGTCTAAAAATTTTCATAACTTCGTCCCCTGCATTCTCCACTGCTTTCATATATATATATATATATATATATATATATATATATATATATATATATATATATATATATATATATATATATATATATATATTTGCAGCAAAGATGAGTTGCACTGACACCAATCAATTCTAACTCATAATGACCCTACAGGACAGAATAATAGACCTGCTCCCTGTGGGTTCTTAAGCTGTAAATCTTAGGTTAGCAGAAAGCCTGATCTCTGTCACAAAAATCACCAGTCGATTTGTAGGACTGATTCATGATTAGAACCAAACCACAACCCCTCAGTGAATACCCATGTACAGCCTATCAAATATGTACATATGTGGGTATACCCCTACTCTCCCACAACCATTCAACCTGCTTGTGACTATCTGTGCACGTAATCATAGACCATTGCTACAACAAGATTGTATATAAAACAGCATTTTCTTTTATTGTCTTTAATTCTCACATGTTTCCTACTGTTTTTCGTGGCTCCATCATATTTTTTGCTCATTTACTTCTTAGTGTCTAATGCATTTATTTTCTTTCTTTTTTCTTTCCTAATGCATTTATTTTCAACAAAGCTAACATGTGTCTTCCTGTAACCTTCCCTCCCACCCTACCCCCACTTGATAATCATCAAAGAATGTTCCTTTAAATATGAAAATCTTTTCTTAATTTCTTAAGAGAATGGTTTCGTGCAATATTGGTCCTTCGCTGGTCATTTCATTCAGACTGAAGTCCTTCAGGTCAATCCATGTCTCAAGTGTTTTACAGATTCATCGTTACATTTTTCAGTATTTTATAGTATTCCATTGTGTGTATAGAATAGCCTACTTCTATGAGACATGATGCCCCTCAGTGACTAAGGGCGATACAGGGGACAGCACCGGAGACACAGTGTGGGAATTGCACCTGACCTGATCCCACCACACCGAGGCAAATCACTGGGGGAGTGCAGCGGAACAGCAAGGGAATGGAGTGGCAAGGTCCCCAGGGAATGCTGAAAGTGGACTTCGGGGCCAGGGCGTGGTGCCCCAACAGACTGGACTGGAAAACGCTCCTAAGGGCCAGCAAACGATCCCTGAACTAACTACAAGCTTTTCTCTTGTGAACTGTTTTATTCTGTTCTTTGTCAGTGGTTTGTTTTTGTTGTTTTGTTGTCTGGTTGTATACTGTTGCTTTGTTTTCCTCTGTCTAGTTTTCGTGCATGTTAGTGACTCCACAGGTCTGTCTGAATAGGACAGGCTGGATGAACTATCTGGAGGAAAAACAAACGGACCGACAGTTTTGGGGGGACTTGGGGTGGGGGGGTGCGGGGGGTAAGGAAGTGGTGTTAACAAACCCAGGGACAAGGGAAAAACATGGGACCCCAAATGGTAGAGAAGTGGGAGTGGCAGGCCTGGTGGGAAATGATCAAGGGTAAGGTTGCTTAGAGAAGAGGTATACTCTAGCCCAGGTGGCGATGAAGCATGGTAGTAGGGCAGGAGGAAAGTCAAGGGAGATGGAGGAAAGAGCTAGGAGTCAAAGGGCATTCATGGAGGTCTAGACAAAGACATGTACATGCAAATATATATAGGAGGATGGGGAAATAGATCTATGTGTCTATATTTATAGGTCAAGTATTAAGGTGGCGGAAGGACCTTGGGCCTCTACTCAAACACTCCCTCAATGCATGAATACCTTCTTTTATTAAATTGGAACTCTATGATGCTCACTCTCCCGACACAACGGCTGGAGCCAAAGTGGGTGAACAAGTAAATGTGGTGAAGAAAGCTGATGGTGCCCGGCTATCGAAAGAGATAGTGACTGGGGTCTTAAAGGCTTGAAGATAAACAAGCGGCCATCTAGCTCAGAAGCAACAAAGTCCACATGGAAGAACACACCAGCCTGAGTGAGCGAGTGGTCCCAAAGGGATCAGTTACCAGGCATCAAAGAACAAAAAATCATATCATTGACTGCACACCTCCATGATAGGATCGCTGAAGACAAATGGGTGCATAAGCAAATGTGGTGAAGAAAGCTGATGGTGCCCGGCTATCAAAAGAGATAGTGTCTGGGGTCTTAAAGGCTTGAAGGTGAACAAGCGGCCAGCTAGCTCAGAAGCAAATAAGCCCACATGGAAGAAGCACACCGGTCAGTGCGATCACGAGGTGCCCAAGGGACCAGGTATAAGGCATCATGCAAAAAAAAAAAAGATATAAGTGTGTGTATGTATGTGTATATGTATATATGTATGTATATATATGTATATATATATCATATTAAATGAAGGGGGAAGTGCAGAGTGGAGACCCAAGGCCCAAGTGTCGACCAATGGAGATCCCCTCATAGAGGGGTTTAGGAGAGGAGATGGGTTAATTAGGGTGTGAGGTAGTATCGATGAAGAACACAGCTTTCCCCCGGATCCTGGAAGCTTCCTCCCCCCAACTACCATGATCTGAATTCTACCTTACAGGGCTGGATAGGACAGAGGCTGTACACTGGTGCATATGAGGGCTGGAGGTACAGGGAATCCAGGGTGGATGATACCTTCAGGACCAAGGGTGTGAGGGACGATGCTGGAAGAGTGGAGGGTGAGTGGGTTGGAAAGGGGGAACTGATTACAAGGATCCACATGTGACCTCTTCCCTGGGAGAGGGACAGCAGAGAAGGGGGAAGGGAGACTCCGGATAGGGCAAGATATGACAAAACAACGATGTATAAATTACCAAGGGCATATGAGGGAGGGGGGAAGGGGGAGGGAGGAGGGGAAAAAAAAGAGGACCTGATGCAAGGGGCTTGGGTGGAGAGCAAATGCCTTGAGAATGATTGGGGCAGGGAATGTATGGATGTGCTTTATACAATTGATGTATGTATATGTATGGATTGTGGTAAGAGTTGTATGCGTCCCTAATAAAATGTAAAAGGAGAGAAGAGAAAAAAATGAATAGGGCAAAGACTGTACAGATGTGCTTTATACAATTGATGTATGTATATATATGAACTGTGAAAAGAATTGTATGAGCCCCAATAAATTGTTAAAATTAAAACAAATAAATAAATAAAAAATAAAAACCAAAAAAAGAAAATAAAAAAAAATAAAATAAATAAAAAACTCAAAAAAAAAAAAAAAAGAATAGCCTACTTACCCATTCCTCCACTGAGTTCATGTATTTTGTTTCCATATTTATGCTGTTTTGAATAAGGTTCTGATGATCATGTGTATATCTATTTATGTTTCCGTTACAACTTTAGCATACACACAGAGTATAAGGATTTCAGAATTTTATGGTATTTCTCTATCCGGTCTTTGAGGAAGCCTGGTGCTGTGTGCCATAGTGCCTGCACCATTTTGCACTCCCACCAGCAGAGAAGGATGTTGTCCGTCTCTTCACATCCTCACTCGAATTTGTGGTTTCCTGTTTAGCTTTTTCTAACTTTGCTCTTCTGGCCAGTATGAAGTGATGCATCTGAAGTCTAGCTTCTACTTATCCCTCTTCTCTTCTTCTCTTCAATCTCAGCTCATTGTTTTAATTCACGCCACTCTAGTGATTAGTCATCACAAAAAAAATCTTTATATGTTTGTTCATCTGAATGTGTTCTGTCACGAAGTAATGTTTTCATGCCTTCTGCCCAATTTAATTGGATTATTTCCCTTGTGAAAATTTTAGTCGCTACTCTCATTATTAGTTATGAGGGCTTTATCTGTCCAGGATTCCGTGTTGTAAGCTCTTATCTATACCAGTGTACATGTGTCTCTAGCCAGATTTATAAGGTAGAATTGGGCTGATGATAGTTGGAAGGGGGGGGGCATTAAGGAACTAAAACTAGTCCTCCATCTTATGAAGGATTTCTCTTATTTTTGCTATCCCTCTATTGTGTCTTATATTGATTTTGTAACAGCGCAGTAAAAAAAAAAGAGAGTGAATATAGAGTCAATTCTGGTTCGTGATGATCCCCATGTGTTTTAAAGTAAAACTGTGCCACAGGGCTTTAATTGACAGTGAACGTTCAGTAAATAATCATGCTTTATTTCCTAGTTGCCTCTAGGTAATTTCAGACAATCTGTTGCTTAGTAGCTTAGTATGTACACATCTATGTTATTCAAGAGTTCCTAAAAGATGAATATGCAACCATGTAAAAACAATTCGTTCCAAATTGGAAGATCAGTTTTCCTCAATTTTAGTGAACTTAGGGACCACTCACCAGATATACATGTGCTCCTACCAGATTTTCCAGTCCATGACTTAAGTAGGACCACGTGACTAGTTCCCAGAAGTGGTGTGTGTCACATTCGGGATGAAACATTTAGGAGCCAATGTGCTACTCTCCAGATTTCTTTTTCTCTGATGCAGCACTCCTGGACATACAAGGACATACATTAAAACACACACACACACACACACACAACAGAAAGAAGTTCTGCTGGATGGAGCTTCATAGTGTGTATTTCTTCCAGTAAGCAAGCATCGAGAGCAATTTTTTCCTAGATATGTGCACCCAGTGGCATCGACTGAGAAGGTATTTTCTGATCGTAGTAAATTTTTTCGTACTACCAGTTTCATACAAACAACCTTTTTTGTGAAGACTGATTTAAAAGAATAGTGTAAAGCTGTGAAATTTTGTTTCCTGCTTAGGAAAACTGCTACAGAAATTGTTGTGATGTAGAACACAGCTTACAAGGTCAACACTATGGGAAAACTCAAGTGTACAAGTGGTTTTCCTGTTGACATACAAGTTGAAGTGTCTATTGATGACAAATCTCATTCTTGACATCCGTCAACTTCCTGAATGGAACAAAATGTTGATACGCATGATGCGATTATGTTCAAATATCAACTATGGACCATTGAAGAGATGGCAAAGTTTTCTTGACTATCTTGGAGCTTGGTTCAACAAATTTTAGCAGAAGATTTGGGAATGAGAAGCAAAAATGTGTGCCTCGTGGTCTGACTGACTAGGAAAAAGTACATCTCTTAAAAACTTGTCATGCTTTGAAAGAATAGCTACGAAGTGACCCAGACATTTTTTCCCAAATAATGAAATATATGCTATTCTTCCAACCCAAATGCAATCATCGATCAAGCCAATGGAAGATGACCTCATCACCTTGGTCAAAAATGTCAAGTGAAATCCAACATCAAGACGATGTTCATTTGTTTAATGGATTTCAGGGGCATGGTGCATTTGGAGTTGAATCCACTAGGTCAGACTGATACTCAAGCTTTCTCTTTAGAGATTCTGAAAAGACTGCATAACCGTGTGCAACAAAAATCCTGATTTGCGGCAGCCTGGGGACTGGTTTTGCCAATAAAATAGTGCACCTGTTCACAGAACCATCTCAGTGTGCCATATTTGGACCAAAAGAGCATGTCACTCTTGCCCCACACACCGTTAATCAGCTGGCCTCGCTTCATACAACTTCTTTTAGTTTCCATGAATGAAGATGAGCGTGTAAGGACAGTGATTTCAGATATAGAAATGAAGGGAAACAACACAAGGGAGATACTATCATTCATGCAAGTAGATGAGTTTGAATACTGTTTCCAAAGAAAATTTTCGACAAATGTATTAAGTGTAATGGAGAGTACTTTGAAGGTGATAAGACTGCTTTGTTAAAAAAAAATAAATAAATCCATGGCTATGAAAATAAAAGTCTGGACTTCCAGGAAGATGGCGACTGAGTAACACATTCCAGAGAGACTTCACAGAAATCATCCCAGGAGAGTTTCTTAGAGGGAAATTTTACACTCCAGGATCACAGGAAGAGCATCATAAAGATAAGTAGACACAGATGCACAATGTTTTGAGTGGCTGGGGGCTTTTGGTGTACCACAGGGATCAAATTTCAATAGCAAGAATAAGGGATGAAATAGGGGGCATTACAACAGACCCTAGTGAAACCAAAAGGAAAATTACACAGTATTACAAAAGATTGTACTCCAATGAATTCAACAACTTGGAAGAAAAGGGAAAAATCTTGGAAAAACAATCCCTCCCTAGACTATCCTCAGTGGATATCAAGAATCTCAACAGACCATAGCAATAGAAGAAATAAACAAGGTTATCAAGGGATTACCAACAAAAAGATCCCTTGGACAAGATAACTTCACTGGAGAATTCTACCAAGCATTTAGGGAAGAAGTAACACCAATCCTACACAAACTTTTCCAGAACATAGAAAAAAAGATGGCAAACTCCCAAACTCCTTCTATGAAGCTAGTAGAACTCTGATACCAAAACTGGGAAAGGATCCCACGAGAATCGGGAACTACAAACCAATATCCCTAATGAACATCGATGCAAAAATCCTTAACAAAATACTAGCCAACAGAATACAAAAGTATATAAAACAAATAATTCACCATGACCAAGTGAGACTCACATCAGGGATGCAGGGATGGTTCCACATACAAAAGATAATTATTATTTGTCACATTGACATGAAAAAACTATAAGAACCACATGATAATATTGATAGATGCAGAAAAAGCATTCAACATCCAACACCAATTCCTGTTTCAGACCCTTTAGAAGATAGGACAGGAAGTAAAATTCCTCAAGACAATACAAGCTATATATAAAAAACCAACAGCCAAGGTGGTAGTCAATGGAGAAAACACTAACACAATCCCACTGAAAAGGGGGACCAGAAAAGGATTCCATTGTCCCCACTCTTATTTAATATCATGCTGGAGGTTTTAGCTAATAGCATAAGGCAAAGAAAAGACATCAAAGTATTCATCTGGGAAAGGAAGAGGTGAAACTTGCTATTTGCAGGTGATATGATTTTTTTTAATGGAAAGTCCTAAAGCTCCTCAAGGGGAGTATTGGAAGCAATAGAGGAGTTTGGCAGAGTAGCAGGATACAAGATCAACAAATAGAAGTCCATCGGACTTCTATACACATTGGATAAGACCACAGAAGAGGAGATTAAAAAGGTGGTACCCTTCACAATACCCAAACATAAATTGAAATATCTAGGGATATACCTGATGAAAAGAACAAAAGATCTATATGGGGGATATTACAGAACACTACTATAAAAAACTAAGAGTAGCCTTAACAAATAGAATGATATCCCATGCTCATGGATTGGAAGACTCAATATAGTAAACATGTCAGTTCTGCCTAAGGCACCATATAAGTTTAATGCAATCCCGATACAATTACCCTCATCTTTTTTCAAAGAAATTGAAAAATTGAATACCAACTTCATATGGAGATGGAAGAAGACCAGAATTAGCAGAGAACTCCTCCAGAAGAAGGACACAGTGGGAGGGCTTGCTCTACCTGACTTTAGCACATACTATACAGCCACAGTTGTCAAAATCACATGGCATTTGTACAATGGCAGATATTGAGACCAATGGAAAACAACTTAAAACCCAGAAATGAAATCATCAGCATACAGACAATTGATCTTCGATAAAGGCCCAAAAACTATCCAATGGGAAGCAGATGCCCTTTTTAACAAGTGGTGCTGGGAAAAAGATACGGATGTGTACCTGCAGAAAAATGAAACCAGAGTCTTATCTCGCCCCATGCATAGGAATAAACTCAATGTGGATCACAGACCTTGAAGTTAAACCTCAAACTCTTAGGGCCATCAGTGAAGGAATTAGCACCAACTTGAGAACTTTGGCACAGGAAATACATAGACTATCAGAAATACAGAAGGACACAAACACAGAGGAGGCACAAATTGACATTTGGGATATACTGAAGATAAAACACCTGTGAACATCAAAATAATTCAGCAAGACAGTAATAAGAGAGTCCACAAACTGGGAAAACATCTTTAGCAATGACATATCAGACAAAGACATTATTACTATAAAATCTACAATATTCTGCTAGCTCCAAAAAGGAAAAAATAATTGTCCACTGAGGGAGTGGGCAAACGACCTGAACAGAAGTTTCACAGGGGTAGAAATACAAAAGGGCAACAAACATATGAGAAAATGTTCCTGATCTTTAGCTATAAGAGAAATGAAAATTAAAGCAACAATGAGGTAGCACCTAACCCCCTCAAAGATAGCCCAATTCAAAAAATCAGAAAGCAACAAATGTTGGAGAGGTTTTGTTGAAACAGGAACTTTCATCCACCACTGGTGGACTTGTAAGTATGTACAGCCACTATGGAAATCGATCTGGTGATATCTAAACCAGATGGAAATCGAGCTACCATAAGACCCAGCAATCCCCCTACTGGGCATTTACCCAGAAGGGGCAAGAAACAAACCAAGGCCAGACATCTGTGCTCCTATGTTCATTGTGACACAGTTCACAATTGCAAAAAGTTGGAAACAACCCAAATTTTCATCAACTGATGAGTGGATTAGAAAGCTGTGGTACATACATACAATGGAGTGCTACGCATCATAAAAAAGCAGTGCTGAACGTATGAAGCACATCGCTGCATGGGAAGAACTTTACGAAATTATGCTAAGCAAAGTAAGGCAAGCACAAAAAGACAAGTACAACATAAGCTCGCTGGGGTAAAAAAGAAA